>NW_026800482.1:0-47500 GCF_032191835.1 Heteronotia binoei
AGGAGGCAGTCTGCAGGACTTTCCTGAAGGTGTCCTCACACACCGGGTTCAGTTCTCCAAGAGAGAGGATGGAGGGCTTCCACCCCTTCCTTTATGGAGGCAGTGTCTTTCTAAGAGAGAGGTTTCTTTCCCCTGCACGATAGGAGGCAGTCTGCAGGAATTTCCTGGAGGTGTCCTCACACACCGGGTTCAGTTCTCCAAGAGAGAGGATGGAGGGCTTCCCCCCCCCCCTTTATGGGGGCAGTGTCTTTCTAAGAGAGAGGTTTCTTTCCCCTGCACGATAGGAGGCAGTCTGCAGGACTTTCCTTGAGGTGTCCTCACACACCGGGTTCAGTTCTCCAAGAGAGAGGATGGAGGGCTTCCCCCCCCCCTTTATGTTGGAAGTGGGCACCCCGTCTTTCTAAGAGAGAAGTTTCTTTCCCCTGCAGGACAGGAGGCAGTCCTGCAGGACTTTCCTGGAGGTTTCCTCTACAAACCGGGTTCAGTTCTCCAAGAGAGAGGATTGAGGGCTTCCCCCCCTTCCTTTATGGAGGCAGTGTCTTTCTAAGAGAGAGGTTTCTTTCCCCTGCACGATAGGAGGCAGTCTCCAGGACTTTCCTGGAGGTGTCCTCACACACCGGATTCAGTTCTCCAAGAGAGAGGATGGAGGGCTTCCACCACCACCCCCCCTTTATGGCGGCAGTGTCTTTCTAAGAGGGAGGTTTCTTTCCCCTCGCACGACAGGAGGCGGTCTCCAGGACTTTCCTGGAGGTTTCCTCACACACCGGGTTCAGTTCTCCAAGAGAGAGGATGGAGGGCTTCCACCCCCCCCCCCCCTTAATGGGGGCAGTGTCTTTCTAAGAGAGAGGTTTCTTTCCCCTGCACGACAGGAGGCAGTCTCCAGGACTTTCCTGGAGGTTTCCTCACACACCGGGTTGAATTCTCCAAGAGAGAGGATGGAGGGCTTCCCCCCCCCCCCTTTATGGGGGCAGTGTCTTTCTAAGAGAGAGGTTTCTTTCCCCTGCACGATAGGAGGCAGTCTGCAGGACTTTCCTTGAGGTGTCCTCACACACCGGGTTCAGTTCTCCAAGAGAGAGGATGGAGGGCTTCCCCCCCCTTTATGTTGGAAGTGGGCCACCCCTTCTTTCTAAGAGAGAAGTTTCTTTCCCCTGCAGGACAGGAGGCAGTCTGCAGGACTTTCCTGGAGGTTTCCTCACAAACCGGGTTCAGTTCTCCAAGAGAGAGGATTGAGGGCTTCCCCCCCCTTCCGTTATGGAGGCAGTGTCTTTCTAAGAGAGAGGTTTCTTTCCCCTGCACGATAGGAGGCAGTCTCCAGGACTTTCCTGGAGGTTTCCTCACAAACCGGGTTCAGTTCTCCAAGAGAGAGGATGAATGGCTTCCCCCCCCCTTTATGGGGGCAGTGTCTTTCTAAAGAGAGAGGTTCTTTCCCCTGCACGATAGGAGGCAGTCTGCAGGACTTTCCTTGAGGTGTCCTCACAAACCGGGTTCAATTCTCCAAGAGAGAGGATGGAGGGCTTCCACCCCCCCTCCTTTATGGGGCAGTGTCTTTCTAAGAGAGAGGTTTCTTTCCCCTCCACGATAGGAGGCAGTCTCCAGGACTTTCCTGGAGGTGTCCTCACACACCGGGTTCAGTTCTCCAAGAGAGAGGATGGAGGGCTTCCCCCCCCCCTTTATGTTGGAAGTGGGCCACCCCGTCTTTCTAAGAGAGAGGTTTCTTTCCCTGCACGATAGGAGGCAGTCTGCAGGACTTTCCTGGAGTTTTCCTCACACACCGGGTTCAGTTCTCCAAGAGAGAGGATGGAGGGCTTCCCCCCCCCCCCCCTTTATGGAGGCAGTGTCTTTCTAAGAGAGAGGTTTCTTTCCCCTGCACGATAGGAGGCAGTCTCCAGGACTTTCCTGGAGGTGTCCTCACACACCGGGTTCAGTTCTCCAAGAGAGAGGATGGAGGGCTTCCACCACCCCCCGCTTTATGGGGGCAGTGTCTTTCTAAGAGAGAGGTTTCTTTCCCCTGCACGACAGGAGGCAGTCTCCAGGACTTTCCTGGAGGTTTCCTCACACACCGGGTTCAGTTCTCCAAGAGAGAGGATGGAGGGCTTCCCCCCCCCCCTTTTATGGGGGCAGTGTCTTGCTAAGAGAGAGGTTTCTTTCCCCTGCACGATAGGAGGCAGTCTCCAGGACTTTCCTGGAGGTGTCCTCACAAACCGGGTTCAGTTCTCCAAGAGAGAGGATGGAGGGCTTCCCCCCCCCTTTATGGGGGCAGTGTCTTTCTAAGAGAGAGGTTTCTTTCCCCTGCACGATAGGAGGCAGTCTCCAGGACTTTCCTGGAGGTTTCCTCACAAACTTGGTTCAGTTCTCCAAGAGAGAGGATGGAGGGCTTCCCCCCCTTCCTTTATGGAGGCAGTCTCTTTCTAAGAGAGAGGTTTCTTTCCCCTGCACGACAGGAGGCAGTCTCCAGGACTTTCCTGGAGGTTTCCTCACAAACCGGGTTCAGTTCTCCAAGAGAGAGGATGGAGGGCTTCCCCCCCCCCCTTTATGGGGGCAGTGTCTTTCTAAGAGAGAGGTTTCTTTCCCCTGCACGATAGGAGGCAGTCTGCAGGACTTTCCTTGAGGTGTCCTCACACACCGGGTTCAGTTCTCCAAGAGAGAGGATGGAGGGCTTCCCCCCCCCCTTTATGTTGGAAGTGGGCCACCCCGTCTTTCTAAGAGAGAAGTTTCTTTCCCCTGCAGGACAGGAGGCAGTCTGCAGGACTTTCCTGGAGGTTTCCTCACAAACCGGGTTCAGTTCTCCAAGAGAGAGGATTGAGGGCTTCCCCCCCTTCCTTTATGGAGGCAGTGTCTTTCTAAGAGAGAGGTTTCTTTCCCCTGCACGATAGGAGGCAGTCTCCAGGACTTTCCTGGAGGTTTCCTCACAAACCGGGTTCAGTTCTCCAAGAGAGAGGATGAATGGCTTCCCCCCCCCCCCCTTTATGGGGGCAGTGTCCTTCTAAGAGAGAGATTTCTTTCCCCTGCACGATAGGAGGCAGTCTGCAGGACTTTCCTGGAGGTGTCCTCACACACCGGGTTCAGTTCTCCAAGAGAGAGGATGGAGGGCTTCCCCCCCCCTTTATGTTGGAAGTGGGCCACCCCGTCTTTCTAAGAGAGAGGTTTCTTTCCCCTGCACGACAGGAGGCAGTCTGCAGGACTTTCCTGGAGTTTTCCTCACACACCGGGTTCAGTTCTCCAAGAGAGAGGATGGAGGGCTTCCCCCCCCCCTTTATGGAGTCAGTGTCTTTCTAAGAAAGAGGTTTCTTTCCCCTGCACGATAGGAGGCAGTCTCCAGGACTTTCCTGGAGGTGACCTCACCCACCAGGTTCAGTTCTCCAAGAGAGAGGATGGAGGGCTTCCACCACCACCCCCTTTATGGGGGCAGTGTCTTTCTAAGAGAGAGGTTTCTTTCCCCTGCACGATAGGAGGCAGTCTGCAGGACTTTCCTTGAGGTGTCCTCACCCACCAGGTTCAGTTCTCCAAGAGAGAGGATGGAGGGCTTCCCCCCTTCCTTTATGGAGGCAGTGTCTTTCTAAGAGAGAGGACTTTCCTGGAGGTTTCCTCACACACCAGGTTGAGTTCTCCAAGAGAGTGGATGGAGGGCTTTCCCCCCCCCCCTTTATGGGGGCAGTGTCTTTCTAAGAGAGAGGTTTCTTTCCCCTGCACGATAGGAGGCAGTCTGCAGGACTTTCCTGAAGGTGTCCTCACACACCGGGTTCAGTTCTCCAAGAGAGAGGATGGAGGGCTTCCACCCCCCCCCCTTTATGGGGGCAGTGTCTTTCTAAGAGAGAGGTTTCTTTCCCCTGCACGATAGGAGGCAGTCTCCAGGACTTTCTTGGAGGTGACCTCACCCACCAGGTTCAGTTCTCCAAGAGAGAGGATGGAGGGCTTCCCCCCTTCCTTTATGGAGGCAGTGTCTTTCTAAGAGAGAGGTTTCTTTCCCCTGCACGATAGGAGGCAGTCTGCAGGACTTTCCTGGAGGTTTCCTCACAAACCGGGTTCAGTTCTCCAAGAGAGAGGATGGAGGGCTTCCCCCCCCCTTTATGTTGGAAGTGGGCCACCCCGTCTTTCTAAGAGAGAGGTTTCTTTCCCCTGCATTACAGGAGGCAGTCTGCAGGACTTTCCTGGGGGTTTCCTCACAAACCGGGTTCAGTTCTCCACGAGAGAGGATGGAGGGCTTCCCCCCCCCCTTTATGGGGGCAGTGTCTTTCTAAGAGAGAGGTTTCTTTCCCCTGCACGATAGGAGGCAGTCTCCAGGACTTTCCTGGAGGTTTCCTCACAAACCGGGTTCAGTTCTCCAAGAGAGAGGATGAATGGCTTCCCCCCCCCCCTTTATGGGGGCAGTGTCTTTCTAAGAGAGAGGTTTCTTTCCCCTGCACGATAGGAGGCAGTCTCCAGGACTTTCCTGGAGGTGTCCTCACACACCGGATTCAGTTCTCCAAGAGAGAGGATGGAGGGCTTCCACCACCACCCCCCCTTTATGGCGGCAGTGTCTTTCTAAGAGAGAGGTTTCTTTCCCCTGCACGACAGGAGGCAGTCTCCAGGACTTTCCTGGAGGTTTCCTCACACACCGGGTTCAGTTCTCCAAGAGAGAGGATGGAGGGCTTCCACCCCCCCCCCTTTATGGGGGCAGTGTCTTTCTAAGAGAGAGGTTTCTTTCCCCTGCACGACAGGAGGCAGTCTCCAGGACTTTCCTGGAGGTTTCCTCACACACCGGGTTGAGTTCTCCAAGAGAGTGGATGGAGGGCTTCCCCCCCCCCTTAATGGGGGCAGTGTCTTTCTAAGAGAGAGGTTTCTTTCCCCTGCACGATAGGAGGCAGTCTGCAGGACTTTCCTGGAGGTGTCCTCACACACCGGGTTCAGTTCTCCAAGAGAGAGGATGGAGGGCTTCCCCCCCCCCTTTATGTTGGAAGTGGGCCACCCCGTCTTTCTAAGAGAGAGGTTTCTTTCCCCTGCACGACAGGAGGCAGTCTCCAGGACTTTCCTGGAGGTGTCCTCACACACCGGGTTCAGTTCTCCAAGAGAGAGGATGGAGGGCTTCCCCCCCCTTCCTTTATGGAGGCAGTGTCTTTCTAAGAGAGAGGTTTCTTTCCCCTGCATGACAGGAGGCAGTCTCCAGGACTTTCCTGGAGGTTTCCTCACAAACTTGGTTCAGTTCTCCAAGAGAGAGGATGGAGGGCTTCCCCCCCCTTCCTTTATGGAGGCAGTGTCTTTCTAAGAGAGAGGTTTCTTTCCCCTGCACGACAGGAGGCAGTCTCCAGGACTTTCCTGGAGGTTTCCTCACAAACCGGGTTCAGTTCTCCAAGAGAGAGGATGGAGGGCTTCCCCCCCCCCCCTTTATGGGGGCAGTGTCTTTCTAAGAGAGAGGTTTCTTTCCCCTGCACGATAGGAGGCAGTCTGCAGGACTTTCCTTGAGGTGTCCTCACACACCGGGTTCAGTTCTCCAAGAGAGAGGATGGAGGGCTTCCCCCCCCCTTTATGTTGGAAGTGGGCCATCCCGGCTTTCTAAGAGAGAAGTTTCTTTCCCCTGCAGGACAGGAGGCAGTCTGCAGGACTTTCCTGGAGGTTTCCTCACAAACCAGGTTCAGTTCTCCAAGAGAGAGGATTGAGGGCTTCCCCCCCTTCCTTTATGGAGGCAGTGTCTTTCTAAGAGAGAGGTTTCTTTCCCCTGCACGATAGGAGGCAGTCTGCAGGACTTTCCTTGAGGTGTCCTCACAAACCGGGTTCAATTCTCCAAGAGAGAGGATGGAGGGCTTCCACCCCCCTCCTTTATGGGGGCAGTGTCTTTCTAAGAGAGAGGTTTCTTTCCCCTCCACGATAGGAGGCAGTCTCCAGGACTTTCCTGGAGGTGTCCTCACACACCGGGTTCAGTTCTCCAAGAGAGAGGATGGAGGGCTTCCCCCCCCCCTTTATGTTGGAAGTGGGCCACCCCGTCTTTCTAAGAGAGAGGTTTCTTTCCCCTGCACGACAGGAGGCAGTCTGCAGGACTTTCCTGGAGTTTTCCTCACACACCGGGTTCAGTTCTCCAAGAGAGAGGATGGAGGGCTTCCCCCCCCCCCTTTATGGAGGCAGTGTCTTTCTAAGAGAGAGGTTTCTTTCCCCTGCACGATAGGAGGCAGTCTCCAGGACTTTCCTGGAGGTGTCCTCACACACCGGGTTCAGTTCTCCAAGAGAGAGGATGGAGGGCTTCCACCACCCCCCGCTTTATGGGGGCAGTGTCTTTCTAAGAGAGAGGTTTCTTTCCCCTGCACGACAGGAGGCAGTCTCCAGGACTTTCCTGGAGGTTTCCTCACACACCGGGTTCAGTTCTCCAAGAGAGAGGATGGAGGGCTTCCCCCCCCCTTTTATGGGGGCAGTGTCTTTCTAAGAGAGAGGTTTCTTTCCCCTGCACGATAGGAGGCAGTCTGCAGGACTTTCCTTGAGGTGTCCTCACACACCGGGTTCAGTTCTCCAAGAGAGAGGATGGAGGGCTTCCCCCTCCCTTTATGGAGGCAGTGTCTTTCTAAGAGAGAGGTTTCTTTCCCCTGCACGATAGGAGGCAGTCTCCAGGACTTTCCTGGAGGTGACCTCACCCACCAGGTTCAGTTCTCCAAGAGAGAGGATGGAGGGCTTCCCCCCCCCCTTTATGGAGGCAGTGTCTTTCTAAGAGAGAGGTTTCTTTCCCCTGCACGATAGGAGGCAGTCTCCAGGACTTTCCTGGAGGTGTCCTCACACACCGGGTTCAGTTCTCCAAGAGAGAGGATGGAGGGCTTCCACCACCCCCTGCTTTATGGGGGCAGTGTCTTTCTAAGAGAGAGGTTTCTTTCCCCTGCACGACAGGAGGCAGTCTCCAGGACTTTCCTGGAGGTTTCCTCACACACCGGGTTCAGTTCTCCAAGAGAGAGGATGGAGGGCTTCCCCCCCCCCTTTTATGGGGGCAGTGTCTTTCTAAGAGAGAGGTTTCTTTCCCCTGCACGATAGGAGGCAGTCTCCAGGACTTTCCTGGAGGTGTCCTCACAAACCGGGATCAGTTCTCCAAGAGAGAGGATGGAGGGCTTCCCCCCCCCCTTTATGGGGGCAGTGTCTTTTTAAGAGAGAGGTTTCTTTCCCCTGCACGATAGGAGGCAGTCTCCAGGACTTTCCTGGAGGTTTCCTCACAAACTTGGTTCAGTTCTCCAAGAGAGAGGATGGAGGGCTTCCCCCCCTTCCTTTATGGAGGCAGTGTCTTTCTAAGAGAGAGGTTTCTTTACCCTGCACGACAGGAGGCAGTCTCCAGGACTTTCCTGGAGGTTTCCTCACAAACCGGGTTCAGTTCTCCAAGAGAGAGGATGGAGGGCTTCCCCCCCCCCCTTTATGGGGGCAGTGTCTTTCTAAGAGAGAGGTTTCTTTCCCCTGCACGATAGGAGGCAGTCTGCAGGACTTTCCTTGAGGTGTCCTCACACACCGGGTTCAGTTCTAAAAGAGAGAGGATGGAGGGCTTCCCCCCCCTTTATGTTGGAAGTGGGCCACCCCGTCTTTCTAAGAGAGAAGTTTCTTTCCCCTGCAGGTTAGGAGGCAGTCTGCAGGACTTTCCTGGAGGTTTCCTCACAAACCGGGTTCAGTTCTCCAAGAGAGAGGATTGAGGGCTTCCCCCCCTTCCTTTATGGAGGCAGTGTCTTTCTAAGAGAGAGGTTTCTTTCCCCTGCACGATAGGAGGCAGTCTCCAGGACTTTCCTGGAGGTTTCCTCACAAACCGGGTTCAGTTCTCCAAGAGAGAGGATGAATGGCTTCCCCCCCCCCTTTATGGGGGCAGTGTCTTTCTAAGAGAGAGGTTTCTTTCCCCTGCACGATAGGAGGCAGTCTGCAGGACTTTCCTGGAGGTGTCCTCACACACCGGGTTCAGTTCTCCAAGAGAGAGGATGGAGGGCTTCCCCCCCCCCTTTATGTTGGAAGTGAGCCACCCCGTCTTTCTAAGAAAGAGGTTTCTTTCCCCTGCACGACAGGAGGCAGTCTGCAGGACTTTCCTGGAGTTTTCCTCACACACCGGGTTCAGTTCTCCAAGAGAGAGGATGGAGGGCTTCCCCCCCCCCTTTATGGAGGCAGTGTCTTTCTAAGAGAGAGGTTTCTTTCCCCTGCACGATAGGAGGCAGTCTCCAGGTCTTTCCTGGAGGTGTCCTCGCACACCGGGTTCAGTTCTCCAAGAGAGAGGATGGAGGGCTTCCACCCCCCCCCCCTTTATGGGTGCAGTGTCTTTCTAAGAGAGAGGTTTCTTTCCCCTGCACGATAGGAGGCAGTCTCCAGGACTTTCCTGGAGGTGACCTCACCCACCAGGTTCAGTTCTCCAAGAGAGAGGATGGAGGGCTTCCACCACCACCCCCTTTATGGGGGCAGTGTCTTTCTAAGAGAGAGGTTTCTTTCCCCTGCACGATAGGAGGCAGTTTCCAGGACTTTCCTGGAGTTTTCCTCACACACCGGGTTCAGTTCTCCAAGAGAGAGGATGGAGGGCTTCCCCCCCCCTTTATGGAGGCAGTGTCTTTCTAAGAGAGAGGTTTCTTTCCCCTGCACGACAGGAGGCAGTCTCCAGGACTTTCCTGGAGGTTTCCTCACACACCGGGTTCAGTTCTCCAAGAGAGAGGATGGAGGGCTTCCCCCCCCCCTTTATGATGGAAGTGGGCCACCCCGTCTTTCTAAGAGAGAGGTTTCTTTCCCCTGCACGATAGGAGGCAGTCTCCAGGACTTTCCTGGAGGTGCCCTCACAAACCGGGTTCAGTTCTCCGAGAGGATGGAGGGCTTCCCCCCCCCTTTATGGGGGCAGTGTCTTTCTAAGAGAGAGGTTTCTTTCCCCTGCACGATAGGAGGCAGTCTCCAGGACTTTCCTGGAGGTTTCCTCACAAACTTGGTTCAGTTCTCCAAGAGAGAGGATGGAGGGCTTCCCCCCCTTCCTTTATGGAGGCAGTGTCTTTCTAAGAGAGAGGTTTCTTTCCCCTGCACGACAGGAGGCAGTCTCCAGGACTTTCCTGGAGGTTTCCTCACAAACCGGGTTCAGTTCTCCAAGAGAGAGGATGGAGGGCTTCCACCCCCCTCCTTTATGGGGGCAGTGTCTTTCTAAGAGAGAGGTTTCTTTCCCCTGCACGATAGGAGGCAGTCTCCAGGACTTTCCTGGAGGTGTCCTCACACACCGGGTTCAGTTCTCCAAGAGAGAGGATGGAGGGCTTCCCCCCCCCCTTTATGTTGGAAGTGGGCCACCCCGTCTTTCTAAGAGAGAGGTTTCTTTCCCCTGCACGACAGGAGGCAGTCTGCAGGACTTTCCTGGAGTTTTCCTCACACACCGGGTTCAGTTCTCCAAGAGAGAGGATGGAGGGCTTCCACCCCCCCCCCTTTATGGGGGCAGTGTCTTTCTAAGAGTGAGGTTTCTTTCCCCTGCACGATAGGAGGCAGTCTCCAGGACTTTCCTGGAGTTTTCCTCACACACCGGGTTCAGTTCTCCAAGAGAGAGGATGGAGGGCTTCCCCCCCCCCCTTTATGTTGGAAGTGGGCCACCCCGTCTTTCTAAGAGAGAGGTTTCCTTCCCCTGCATGACAGGAGGCAGTCTCCAGGACTTTCCTGGAGGTTTCCTCACACACCGGGTTCAGTTCTCCAAGAGAGAGGATGGAGGGCTTCCCCCCCCCTTTATGATGGAAGTGGGCCACCCCGTCTTTCTAAGAGAGAGGTTTCTTTCCCCTGCACGACAGGAGGCAGTCTCCAGTACTTTCCTGGAGGTTTCCTCACAAACCGGGTTCAGTTCTCCAAGAGAGAGGATGGAGGGCTTCCCCCCCCCCCTTTATGGGGGCAGTGTCTTTCTAAGAGAGAGGTTTCTTTCCCCTGCAGGACAGGAGGCAGTCTCCAGGACTTTCCAGGAGGTTTCCTCACACACCGGGTTGAGTTCTCCAAGAGAGTGGATGGAGGGCTTCCCCCCCCCCCCTTTATGGGGGCAGTGTCTTTCTAAGAGAGAGGTTTCTTTCCCCTGCACGATAGGAGGCAGTCTGCAGGACTTTCCTGGAGGTTTCCTCACAAACCGGGTTCAGTTCTCCAAGAGAGAGGATGGAGGGCTTCCCCCCCCCCCTTTATGGGGGCAGTGTCTTTCTAAGAGAGAGGTTTCTTTCCCCTGCACGATAGGAGGCAGTCTCCAGGACTTTCCTGGAGGTGTCCTCACACACCGGGTTCAGTTCTCCAAGAGAGAGGATGGCGGGCTTCCCCCCCCCCTTTATGGGGGCAGTGTCTTTCTAAGAGAGAGGTTTCTTTCCCCTGCACGACAGGAGGCAGTCTCCAGGACTTTCCTGGAGGTTTCCTCACACACCAGGTTGAGTTCTCCAAGAGAGTGGATGGAGGGCTTTCCCCCCCCCCTTTATGGGGGCAGTGTCTTTCTAAGAGAGAGGTTTCTTTCCCCTGCACGATAGGAGGCAGTCTGCAGGACTTTCCTGAAGGTGTCCTCACACACCGGGTTCAGTTCTCCAAGAGAGAGGATGGAGGGCTTCCACCCCCCCCCCTTTATGGGGGCAGTGTCTTTCTAAGAGAGAGGTTTCTTTCCCCTGCACGATAGGAGGCAGTCTCCAGGACTTTCCTGGAGGTTTCCTCACCCACCAGGTTCAGTTCTCCAAGAGAGAGGATGGAGGGCTTCCCCCCTTCCTTTATGGAGGCAGTGTCTTTCTAAGAGAGAGGTTTCTTTCCCCTGCACGATAGGAGGCAGTCTGCAGCACTTTCCTGGAGGTTTCCTCACAAACCGGGTTCAGTTCTCCAAGAGAGAGGATGGAGGGCTTCCCCCCCCCCTTTATGTTGGAAGTGGGCCACCCCGTCTTTCTAAGAGAGAGGTTTCTTTCCCCTGCACGACAGGAGGCAGTCTCCAGGACTTTCCTGGAGGTTTCCTCACACACCGGGTTCAGTTCTCCAAGAGAGAGGATGAATGGCTTCCCCCCCCCCCTTTATGGGGGCAGTGTCTTTCTAAGAGAGAGGTTTCTTTCCCCTGCACGATAGGAGGCAGTCTCCAGGACTTTCCTGGAGGTGTCCTCACACACCGGGTTCAGTTCTCCACGAGAGAGGATGGAGGGCTTCCCCCCCCCCTTTATGGGGGCAGTGTCTTTCTAAGAGAGAGGTTTCTTTCCCCTGCACGATAGGAGGCAGTCTCCAGGACTTTCCTGGAGGTTTCCTCACCCACCAGGTTCAGTTCTCCAAGAGAGAGGATGGAGGGCTTCCCCCCTTCCTTTATGGAGGCAGTGTCTTTCTAAGAGAGAGGTTTCTTTCCCCTGCACGATAGGAGGCAGTCTCCAGGACTTTCCTGGAGGTGACCTCACCCACCAGGTTCAGTTCTCCAAGAGAGAGGATGGAGGGCTTCCCCCCTTCCTTTATGGAGGCAGTGTCTTTCTAAGAGAGAGGTTTCTTTCCCCTGCACGATAGGAGGCAGTCTGCAGGACTTTCCTGGAGGTTTCCTCACAAACCGGGTTCAGTTCTCCAAGAGAGAGGATGGAGGGCTTCCCCCCCCCTTTATGTTGGAAGTGGCCACCCCGTCTTTCTAAGAGAGAGGTTTCTTTCCCCTGCATGACAGGAGGCAGTCTGCAGGACTTTCCTGGAGGTTTCCTCACACACCGGGTTCAGTTCTCCAAGAGAGAGGATGGAGGGCTTCCCCCCCCCTTTTATGGGGGCAGTGTCTTTCTAAGAGAGAGGTTTCTTTCCCCTGCACGATAGGAGGCAGTCTCCAGGACTTTCCTGGAGGTGTCCTCACAAACCGGGTTCAGTTCTCCACGAGAGAGGATGGAGGGCTTCCCCCCACCTTTATGGGGGCAGTGTCTTTCTAAGAGAGAGGTTTCTTTCCCCTGCACGATAGGAGGCAGTCTCCAGGACTTTCCTGGAGGTTTCCTCACAAACTTGGTTCAGTTCTCCAAGAGAGAGGATGGAGGGCTTCCCCCCCTTCCTTTATGGAGGCAGTGTCTTTCTAAGAGAGAGGTTTCTTTCCCCTGCACGACAGGAGGCAGTCTCCAGGACTTTCCTGGAGGTTTCCTCACACACCGGGTTGAGTTCTCCAAGAGAGTGGATGGAGGGCTTCCCCCCCCCCTTATGGGGGCAGTGTCTTTCTAAGAGAGAGGTTTCTTTCCCCTGCACGATAGGAGGCAGTCTCCAGGACTTTCCTGGAGGTGACCTCACCCACCAGGTTCAGTTCTCCAAGAGAGAGGATGGAGGGCTTCCCCCCTTCCTTTATGGAGGCAGTGTCTTTCTAAGAGAGAGGTTTCTTTCCCCTGCACGATAGGAGGCAGTCTGCAGGACTTTCCTGGAGGTTTCCTCACAAACCGGGTTCAGTTCTCCAAGAGAGAGGATGGAGGGCTTCCCCCCCCCCCCTTTATGTTGGAAGTGGGCCACCCCGTCTTTCTAAGAGAGAGGTTTCTTTCCCCTGCATGACAGGAGGCAGTCTGCAGGACTTTCCTGGAGGTTTCCTCACACACCGGGTTCAGTTCTCCAAGAGAGAGGATGGAGGGCTTCCCCCCCCCTTTTATGGGGCAGTGTCTTTCTAAGAGAGAGGTTTCTTTCCCCTGCACGATAGGAGGCAGTCTCCAGGACTTTCCTGGAGGTGTCCTCACAAACCGGGTTCAGTTCTCCACGAGAGAGGATGGAGGGCTTCCCCCCCCTTTATGGGGGCAGTGTCTTTCTAAGAGAGAGGTTTCTTTCCCCTGCACGATAGGAGGCAGTCTCCAGGACTTTCCTGGAGGTTTCCTCACAAACTTGGTTCAGTTCTCCAAGAGAGAGGATGGAGGGCTTCCCCCCTTCCTTTATGGAGGCAGTGTCTTTCTAAGAGAGAGGTTTCTTTCCCCTGCACGACAGGAGGCAGTCTCCAGGACTTTCCTGGAGGTGTCCTCACACACCGGGTTCAGTTCTCCAAGAGAGAGGATGGAGGGCTTCCACCCCCCCCCCTTTATGGGGGCAGTGTCTTTCTAAGAGAGAGGTTTCTTTCCCCTGCACGATAGGAGGCAGTCTCCAGGACTTTCCTGGAGGTGACCTCACCCACCAGGTTCAGTTCTCCAAGAGAGAGGATGGAGGGCTTCCCCCCCCCCCTTTATGTTGGAAGTGGGCCACCCCGTCTTTCTAAGAGAGAGGTTTCTTTCTCCTGCACGACAGGAGGCAGTCTCCAGGACTTTCCTGGAGGTTTCCTCACACACCGGGTTCAGTTCTCCAAGAGAGAGGATGGAGGGCTTCCCCCTCCCCTTTTATGGGGGCAGTGTCTTTCTAAGAGAGAGGTTTCTTTCCCCTGCACGATAGGAGGCAGTCTCCAGGACTTTCCTGGAGGTGTCCTCACAAACCGGGTTCAGTTCTCCAAGAGAGAGGATGGAGGGCTTCCCCCCCCCCTTTATGGGGGCAGTGTCTTTCTAAGAGAGAGGTTTCTTTCCCCTGCACGATAGGAGGCAGTCTCCAGGACTTTCCTGGAGGTTTCCTCACAAACTTGGTTCAGTTCTCCAAGAGAGAGGATGGAGGGCTTCCCCCCCTTCCTTTATGGAGGCAGTGTCTTTCTAAGAGAGAGGTTTCTTTCCCCTACACGATAGGAGGCAGTCTCCAGGACTTTCCTGGAGGTGTCCTCACAAACCGGGTTCAGTTCTCCAAGAGAGAGGATGGAGGGCTTCCCCCCCCCCCTTTATGGAGGCAGTGTCTTTCTAAGAGAGAGGTTTCTTTCCCCTGCACGATAGGAGGCAGTCTCCAGGACTTTCTTGGAGGTGTCCTCACACACCGGGTTCAGTTCTCCAAGAGAGAGGATGGAGGGCTTCCACCACCACCCCCTCCCCTTTATGGGGGCAGTGTCTTTCTAAGAGAGAGGTTTCTTTCCCCTGCACGACAGGAGGCAGTCTCCAGGACTTTCCTGGAGGTTTCCTCACACACCGGGTTCAGTTCTCCAAGAGAGAGGATGGAGGGCTTCCCCCCCCCCCTTTATGATGGAAGTGGGCCACGCCGTCTTTCTAAGAGAGAGGTTTCTTTCCCCTGCACGACAGGAGGCAGTCTCCAGTACTTTCCTGGAGGTTTCCTCACAAACCGGGTTCAGTTCTCCAAGAGAGAGGATGGAGGGCTTCCCCCCCCCCTTTATGGGGGCAGTGTCTTTCTAAGAGAGAGGTTTCTTTCCCCTGCACGACAGGAGGCAGTCTCCAGGACTTTCCTGGAGGTTTCCTCACACACCGGGTTGAGTTCTCCAAGAGAGTGGATGGAGGGCTTCCCCCCCCCCCTGCACGATAGGAGGCAGTCTGCAGGACTTTCCTGGAGGTGTCCTCACACACCGGGTTCAGTTCTCCAAGATAGAGGATGGAGGGCTTCCACCCCCCCCCTTATGGGGGCAGTGTCTTTCTAAGAGAGAGGTTTCTTTCCCCTGCACGATAGGAGGCAGTCTGCAGGACTTCCTGGAGGTGTCCTCACACACCGGGTTCAGTTCTCCGAGAGGATGGAGGGCTTCCACCCCCCCCCCCTTTATGGGGGCAGTGTCTTTCTAAGAGAGAGGTTTCTTTCCCTGCACGATAGGAGGTAGTCTGCAGGACTTTCCTGGAGGTTTCCTCACACACCGGGTTCAGTTCTCCAAGAGAGAGGATGGAGGGCTTCCACCCCCCCCCCCTTTATGGGGGCAGTGTCTTTCTAAGAGAGAGGTTTCTTTCCCCTGTACGATAGGAGGCAGTCTGCAGGACTTTCCTGGAGGTTTCCTCGCAAACCGGGTTCAGTTCTCCAAGAGAGAGGATGGAGGGCTTCCCCCCCCCTTTATGTTGGAAGTGGGCCACCCCATCTTTCTAAGAGAGAGGTTTCTTTCCCCTGCACGACAGGAGGCAGTCTCCAGGACTTTCCTGGAGTTTTCCTCACAAACCATGTTCAGTTCCCTAGAAGAGAGGATGGAGGGCTTTCCCCCCTTTTATGTTGGAAGTGGGCCTTCCCGTCTTTCCAAGAGAGAGGTTTCTTTCTCCTGCACAATAGGAGCCAGTCTCCAGGACTTTCCTGGAGTTTTCCTCACAAACCATGTTCAGTTCCCTAGAAGAGAGGATGGAGGGCTTTCCCCCCTTTTATGTTGGAAGTGGGCCTTCCCGTCTTTCCAAGAGAGAGGTTTCTTTCCCCTGCATGATAGGAGGCAGTCTGCAGGACTTTCCTGGAGGTGTCCTCACACACCGGGTTCAGTTCTCCAAGAGAGAGGATGGAGGGCTTCCACCCCCCCCCCCTTTATGGGGGCAGTGTCTTTCTAAGAGAGAGGTTTCTTTCCCCTGCACGATAGGAGGCAGTCTGCAGGACTTTCCTGGAGGTGTCCTCACACACCGGGTTCAGTTCTCCAAGAGAGAGGATGGAGGGCTTCCACCCCCCCCCCCTTTATGGGGGCAGTGTCTTTCTAAGAGAGAGGTTTCTTTCCCCTGCACGATAGGAGGCAGTCTGCAGGACTTTCCTGGAGGTTTCCTCACAAACCGGGTTCAGTTCTCCAAGAGAGAGGATGGAGGGCTTCCCCCCCCTTTATGTTGGAAGTGGGCCACCCCATCTTTCTAAGAGAGAGGTTTCTTTCCCCTGCACGACAGTAGGCAGTCTCTAGGACTTTCCTGGAGTTTTCCTCACAAACCATGTTCAGTTCCCTAGAAGAGAGGATGGAGGGCTTTCCCCCCTTTTATGTTGGAAGTGGGCCTTCCCGTCTTTCCAAGAGAGAGGTTTCTTTCCCCTGCACAATAGGAGCCAGTCTCCAGGACTTTCCTGGAGTTTTCCTCACAAACCATGTTCAGTTCCCTAGAAGAGAGGATGGAGGGCTTTCCCCCCTTTTATGTTGGAAGTGGGCCTTCCCGTCTTTCCAAGAGAGAGGTTTCTTTCCCCTGCATGATAGGAGGCAGTTCCCAGGACTTTCCTGGAGGTTTCCACGCAATCTAGGTTCAGTTCCCTAGCAGAGAGGATGGAGGGCTTTTCCCCCCTTCATGCAGGAAGTGGGCCACCCCTCACTATTTAAAGCAGAGGTGGCGAACTCATTTGTTAGGAGGGTCAAATTTGACAGAAATGAGCCCTTTTTGGGCCGAGCCCTGGAATTATTGACAGGATTTTAGGTGGCACTGGCACCATTGATTTAAAAGAAAGAAGTCAGGATTCAAAGCTGCCATGTGCTTTCAGTGTGCTTGTGAAGGAATTCAAATTCAGGAAACTTAGTTTGTTATGTGGAAATGAAACATGTCTGAAATGTGTTAATCCTCATTTAGCAATGAAATGTTACATTTGAGGGAATCTGTTTCAAAGTATGTGAAGAAGCGTGTACATGCTGAGAGTCTGTTACCACCTGAACCCTGGGATGACTTTCATTTGGCTTGGGGTTCTGCAGGAATGACCTTGGTCTCATTCTCATATTGTCAAACATCTATATTTCGCAATAATCAAGCATTTGTTCTTTAATCAAAGACTTGTTTTATTGAAAAACTCTGTAACTTGTTCCAAGGACAGATTCCTTGGAAGTAATGGCATACATAGTATTGAATAGTATCTTATAGGCAAACTTCAAAAAACAGGGTTACAGATAACTTGAAAAGAATAACATAAAGATGCAAATTGAGTTGAAGGTTCAAAGGCTACTTTCTAGTGTCTCTTTTATGGCTACGGAATGTTAGCTAATGACAGCATCTCCATTTCTCACACATTCTCTACAAGCTGATAAGGCATGGCTGTGTGAATTTGGGGGAGAGGCATTCTACACTGTTAATACAAGGTTACACTAAACATCCTGAGTCCAAATGGATTTATTATGGATCCAAGGCGGAGGGGTGGGAGGAGTGAAGGGGGGAGAAGAAGAAAGGGGGAAAGCCAAAGGTAATACTTTACTGTAATTCTGGCCTGTTTACTAGGCACGAATGAAACCAGCACTTAGAAATAGCATGCTTGACACACATCCCTGTGACCTGTTGCATTTCTGTGCTAATTTGCTGCCATTCATTGTTCTTACAGGCCTATTTTAGCTCAATGCATCTGTAACAGCTGCCCCCAGGTTAGGAAATTCCAGATGTCAGAGATCGTCTCCCCTTGAGGTATGTGTGTGTGGGGAGGAATTAATGCCTTCACTTGGGTCGGTGGGAAGGTAGCAAGGCTGGGGGAGGGGCACTCACCCAGAGGCCTTTAGTGGTGCATTTCCATGTTTGTGGGAAATTCCTAAGGTATCAATACAGGCCTCTGTCAGGGAGACCTTTCCTCCTGGGAGCCACTGTTGCCAATCTCCAGGCGAGGGCTGGAGATCTCTCAGAATTGCAACTGTGTTTGTGGGGGAGGGAGTGCCTTCGCTTGGGGGCAGAGGAAGACAGCAAGGCTGCAGGGGGAACGTGGCCAGAGCCTCTTTCTAGAGTTCGTTGCATTTCCCTTCACAATGGGCCTCACTCCTACTATGTATATAATTTGATTAATTGTCTCACTTTTTACTGAATTTGCCCACATGCAAAGATGTAGTTGCTTAGGGTTTGTCCAAGCATTTGATCATTATGAAATCTGTAGTGTTTATTGTATCTTTAATTTTTTTTTGGGGGGGGGAGTTATGTAGTTTAGATACATCAGATTTCTTCATTCTTCAGTTTCGAACTTTGTTACTGATGCCATGACTCCCTCCTATGTTTGCAATTTCTATAGGTTTTCCCACTTCAAAACCCCAATCCAAATTTTTAATTGTTAAATTGCATTAAGTAAGAGTGCAAATGAAAGTCCCATTATAACAATCGGTTTGGTCATGTGAGAGACAACATAGTAGTCCCAAAGCTTGATAAGATACAATCTTAGTAGTTCTAAAGGTTGGGGAGGTATGCTGGGTTGTGTTGATACCTTCTTCTCTCAACCTCTGTCTTTTGTCAGCTGCTTTGGGTAGGGAACCAAAAAAACAAGATTCTTAAAAGTAATTCATACACACACAGACACACAAATTGTGTGCGTCAAACTTTGCAGCCTCCTCTGCCATGGAAGCTTGCTGGGTGACCTTGGGCCATTCACACACTCTCCTCCTACCTCGCAGGGTTGTTGTGAGGATGAAATGGCGGAGAACGCTGTAAGCTTCCTTGAGTTCTCGCTGATGAAAAAGGCGAGGTACCGAAGTAACATAGAACAGCTCTAGAAATTGCTGGGAACTCTTATCTATGGAGAAGCGTACAGTTCCCAGCAATTCCCTGAACTACCTGTGCTGCTTCAGAGCCTCACAGAACTCTGTGGGGATTACTCCTGGGCAGATTCCATCGCTAATAGTCACTAAGAGGTGATTATTCTATATCTGTATTACAAACATTGATCCAGTTTGGTGTAGTGGTTAAGTCCACGGACTCTTATGTGGGAGAACCGGGTTTGATTCCCCACTCCTCCACTTGCACCTGCTGGAATGGCCTTGGGTCAGCCATAGCTCTGGTAGAGGTTGTCCTTGAAAGGGCAGCTGCTATCAGAGCCCTCTCAGCCCCACCCACCTCACAGAGTGTCTGTTGTGGGGGAGGAAGGTAAAGGAGATTGTGAGCAGCTCTGAGACTCTTCGGAGTGGAGGGCGGGATATAAATCCAATATCTTCTTCATATATGTATATATAAAGGAGAAATATAAGGCGGTGCCATTTTTTTCCTTTTGCCCCCCTCCCCAAAGGACTGCAGATCCTGCCCTGCCCCCAGCAGGTGGAGGAAGAAGGAGCCAGGCCTTGGTGACGGAAGACCCTCGAGGGACTGGAGGGGGGAAGCTGCCAGGAGGGGCTGGGACTATAGCCCCCCACTCCTTGCAAGAGCCCTCCCTCCAGCTCCGGGGCTCCTCTGGCCAGAGGGGGGCAGAGGAGCAGAGTTCTCTCTGGAGAGCAGGCTTGCCCCCCCTCTGCCTCCACAGGGCAGAGCAAGATGCCGGGTAGCCCTGCCAGTCTGGCTGCGGCAGGAGGAAGGAGCGACAGCCCAGCAGCAGCGTCTCCCCAGGAACAGAAGAGGGTGGTGGAGAGGGACTCTTCTCAGGAGCCGCAGCAGCAGCTGCTGCCACTTCCTCCTCTCCTGCCCTCCTCCCCCCCCTGCTCTCCACCCACCTCTCCCTCCACCCCCCTCCTCTCCCTCCATCCTCTTCCTCCTCCTCATGCATTTCCAGCATCCAGGCAAAAAACAAACACCTTGCTATTCTCAAAAGTTCTCATGACACAATCAGACATGAATGGAGTCCGAAGACGTCCTTTTTATGGTTTATAAGAATTGTGACAAGACAGAACGAGGAGCAGAGAAATGCTAAGATAATCCACAACATGCTGGACATGGTTGGTTGGCTGATGAAATGCTAAATCCAGTGCATGAGCTAATTGTTGTGTTTGCTTCTAGACTAACCAGCAAATGTCTTCTAGACTAGAGGTGTCAAATATCTGCCCCAGGGGCCGAATCAGGCCCCTGGAATGCTCCTATCAGGCCCCCCAGCCAATGGCTGTCAACTGCTTCCTTCTCCCTGACACTTGCTCTCTTCTGCACCACAGCTGGCTTTGCAAGGCTTGCTCAATCACACATGAGCTACAGAGCTAAACCTCCATCTTTCTCTATTGGCTGAGGCTCCTCCCTTGTGGGAAAAAGGTTGATAGGCAGAGCTTACTTTGCCAGGCTTTCTCAATTGCACATTTCTTTGTTTCAATTTATTTCCCCTATTTCTTTATTTCCCCTTCCCTCTTCCTCCCCAAGTGGTGGGCGTTGTGAAAGACTGCTGCTGGGGTATGGTCTAGAAAAAAAGTCCTGGACTTTGTTATTTGCCTGGGGTAGCTGGCCAAGGGGGGAGGGGTGCGCAACAAATTAGGCTCTCCCTACATGACTTCAAATAGAAAAAAAACCCCAGTTATTTGCATTAATTTTGCTAGCCTGAATCCTCTTCCCTTGGTAGAGAACTGTTTTTTAAGTTGATAATTTTGTATCATCTGTGAACAATGTTATAAATATCCAAATGGCCCTTGGCAGAAAAAAAGGTTTAGCATTATATTAATTCTTGCCTCTACGCTTTCTAGTAAGGAAAGTTCAAGCTTTTGCAGCGAGGTTTTTATGGTATTTTCTAATATTTGTTGAGTTAACATGTCTTCTGAACGATCTTGCTTGCTATGTGATGGCTGCCATTTTGTTTTTCGGCTGTTCTCCTGTCGCGTCTTTATCCAGCTCCATTTCTGATGGGAAAAGCTCCTTTTTTGCTGCAGGAACACTCCTTTTTTGGCAACATTTTCTTTCCCCCAGTTTTTTTTCAGCATTTTGGATTGCTTTTGTCTGCTTCAGCTTCTAAACGAAGGGGGGGGAGGAAGACTGGGGATCGGAGCAGTGAGTTTAGACGTCTGGCATTATCCACAGCAATGCCACGCCCCCCACGAGGGTGTACTTGATATACCAATGTTGGGTGATTCCCCCTCCATCAATAAACAAATGGATGCCGTTTGTACTTCTCATACGTTGCATTACTTCCTTATTTGTATGAACGGTGAGGTTTTCAAGGTAAGACTTGTCATTTTACATCTAAAGCAAAGTCAAATGAATAGGTTGTGTTTGCATAAATCATAGTGGTCTTGTAAATATTCTTATATGCACTAAGATCATCTCTATTAAGAAGGCTGCGGTCAGCAAGGAGGGTTGAAGTAAATATCTCAGCAAAACTTAATCGAAGGTAATTCCAGTCTACATTTTGCTGTTTTAGTTTCATAATCGGGATATCATAAATAGATCCCTACTGGAGGGGCATTTTCCATCAGCGCTTAAGGAGGCGGTGGTCCGTCCCCTCTTGAAGAAAACAACATTAGATCCGGCCGAATTGGCACACTATCGGCCGGTCTCGAATTTGCCCTTTTTGGGCAAACTTATTGAGAGGGCAGTGGCGTTGCAGCTACAGAGTTTCCTGGAGGATGCTTCTATCCTTGACCCCTACCAATCTGGCTTCCGCCCGGGCCATGGGACGGAGACGGTGCTGGTCGCCCTGGTGGATGACCTTCAGCGGCATCTGGATCAAGGCGGCTCGGCGGTGCTGATGTTGTTGGACCTATCGGCAGCGTTCGATACGGTCGACCATCGGCTTCTGGCGCGCCGCCTTGCCGACGCTGGGATTCAGGGGCTGGCCTTGCAATGGCTTTCCTCTTTCCTTGATGGTCGGGGACAAAGGGTGGCGATTGGGGAGGAACTGTCCCAGAGACACACGCTTGACTGCGGTGTGCCTCAGGGGGCGGTACTTTCCCCGATGTTATTCAACATCTATATGCGCCCCCTTGCCCAGATTGCCCGAAGGTATGGGCTGGGTTGTCATCAATATGCGGACGACACCCAGCTCTATCTGCTTATGGACGGCCGGCCCGCCTGCGTCCCAGAAAATCTGGACCGGGCGTTACAGGCAGTGGCTAGGTGGCTTAGGCTGAGCGGGCTGAAGCTGAACCCGGCAAAGACAGAGGTCCTTTGCTTGGGTCGCTGCGGCCCGGGAAGGGAAATCCCCCTGCCAGTTTTTGACGGCGCGCCGCTGACAGCGTCGGGCAGGGTCAAGAGCCTGGGGGTGCTATTGGAGCCTTCTCTGACGATGGAGGCTCAGATAGCAGCCACTGCCAAGTCCGCTTTTTTTCACCTTAGGCGGGCGAGACAGTTGGCCCCCTTCCTGGAGCGCGACGACCTAGCAACAGTGATTCATGCTACGGTCACCTCGAGGTTGGACTACTGTAATGCCCTCTACATGGGGCTACCCTTGTGCCGGACCCGGAAACTGCAGTTGGTGCAGAATGCTGCTGCCCGGCTGCTATTAGGGCTCCCAAGATGGGAGCACATCCGGCCGGGGCTCCGGGATCTGCACTGGCTGCCAGTAACATTCCGAGTCCAGTACAAGGTGTTGGTCATTACCTTTAAAGCCCTGTATGGCCTAGGACCTGCCTACCTTAGGGACCGTCTCTCCCCACACGTTCCCCAGAGAGTACTACGTTCCGGCTCACAAAATCTGCTGGTAGTCCCTGGGCCAAAGGAGGCCCGCCTAAAATCCACCAGGGATCGGGCCTTCTCAACAGCGGCACCTTACTGGTGGAACCAGCTGCCGGAGGAGGTGCGGGCCCTGCGGGACCTAGGGCAGTTCCGCAGGGCCTGCAAGACAGCCCTCTTCCGGCAGGCCTATAACACCTAACTGATACTTTGGATGGAACATCTTTGGACGGAACAAAATGCTCTTACAGACCGCTGGCTTTATTTTATCTTGTTTTATTAATTATGCTTTTATTGTATCTGTAAATGTTTTAAATGGAATTGTATGAATCATTCTGTTGTGAGCCGCCCTGAGACACTCCGGTGAGAAGGGCGGGATATAAGTCCACTAAATAAATAAATAAATAATGTGACACATTAAATTGAGTCTATTTCCATCAACATGATGGATTTTGGGAGGAGGCCCTAAAATATCTTAGCTGAACACATTGACTGGTATCTCTGCCCATCAAGCAACACAATTCTGCAGTGATTCAGAGAGTGAATAATTAACTAGCAATTCGTAGCTATATTCTTGTAGATCAATGACTGATTTTCACAGACAACCAAAACTTGGGTGACAGTGTTGCTTTGTACCATAAGCCCCTCAGCATGACCATTCAAAAACACATCCCAATGAGAAGGTTCCCCAGGAGAGAAGATGGAGAGCTTTCCCCCCCTTTATGGAGGAAGTGGGCTGCCCCGTCTTTACAAGAGAGAGGTTTCTTTCCCCTGCACCCTAGGAGGCAGTCTCCAGAACTTTGCTGGAGTTCTCCTCACAAGCCAGGTTCAGTTCCCCAGGAGAGAGGATGGAGGGCTATCTCCCCCTTTATGGAGGAAGTGGGCTGCTCTGTCTCTCCATGAGAGGTTTATTTCACCTGCACCCTAGTAGGCAGTCTCCAGGACTTTCCTGGAGTTTTCCTCACAAACCGGGTTCAGTTCTCCAAGAGAGAGGATGGAGGGCTTCCCCCCCTTCATTTATGGAGGCAGTGTCTTTCTAAGAGAGAGGTTTCTTTCCCCTGCACGATAGGAGGCAGTCTCCAGGACTTTCCTGGAGGTTTCCTCACAAACCGGGTTCAGTTCTCCAAGAGAGAGGATGGAGGGCTTCCCCGCCCCCCTTTATGGAGGCAGTGTATTTCTAAGAGGGAGGTTTCTTTCCCCTGCACGATAGGAGGCAGTCTCCAGGACTTTCCTGGAGGTTTCCTCACAAACCGGGTTCAGTTCTCCAAGAGAGAGGATGGAGGGCTTCCCCCCCCCCCTTTATGGAGGCAGTGTCTTTCTAAGAGAGAGGTTTCTTTCCCCTGCACGATAGGAGGCAGTCTCCAGGACTTTCCTGGAGGTGTCCTCACACACCGGATTCAGTTCTCCAAGAGAGAGGATGGAGGGCTTCCACCACCACCCCCTTTATGGGGGCAGTGTCTTTCTAAGAGAGAGGTTTCTTTCCCCTGCACGACAGGAGGCAGTCTCCAGGACTTTCCTGGAGGTTTCCTCACACACCGGGTTCAGTTCTCCAAGAGAGAGGATGGAGGGCTCCCCCCCCCCTTTATGATGGAAGTGGGCCACCCCATCTTTCTAAGAGAGAGGTTTCTTTCCCCTGCATGACAGGAGGCAGTCTCCAGTACTTTCCTGGAGGTTTCCTCACAAACCGGGTTCAGTTCTCCAAGAGAGAGGATGGAGGGCTTCCCCCCTCCCTTTATGGGGGCAGTGTCTTTCTAAGAGAGAGGTTTCTTTCCCCTGCATGACAGGAGGCAGTCTCCAGGACTTTCCTGGAGGTTTCCTCACACACCGGGTTGAGTTCTCCAAGAGAGTGGATGGAGGGCTTCCCCCCCCCCCCCTTTATGGAGGCAGTGTCTTTCTAAGAGAGAGGTTTCTTTCCCCTGCACGACAGGGGGCAGTCTCCAGGACTTTCCTGGAGGTTTCCTCACACACCGGGTTGAGTTCTCCAAGAAAGTGGATGGAGGGCTTCCCCCCCCCCTTTATGGGGGCAGTGTCTTTCTAAGAGAGAGGTTTCTTTCCCCTGCACGATAGGAGGCAGTCTGCAGGACTTTCCTGGAGGTGTCCTCACGCACCGGGTTCAGTTCTCCAAGAGAGAGGATGGAGGGCTTCCCCCCCCCTTTATGTTGGAAGTGGGCCACCCCGTCTTTCTAAGAGAGAGGTTTCTTTCCCCTGCACGACAGGAGGCAGTCTGCAGGACTTTCCTGGAGGTTTCCTCACAAACCGGGTTCAGTTCTCCAAGAGAGAGGATGGAGGGCTTCCCCCCCCCTTTATGGAGGCATTGTCTTTCTAAGAGAGAGGTTTCTTTCCCCTGCACGATAGGAGGCAGTCTCCAGGACTTTCCTGGAGGTTTCCTCACAAACCGGGTTCAGTTCTCCAAGAGAGAGGATGGAGGGCTATCTTCCCCTTTATGGAGGAAGTGGGCTGCCTTTAGTCTCCAAGAGAGGTTTATTTCACCTGCACCCTAGGAGGCAATCTCCAAAACTTTGCTGGAGTTCTCCTCACAAGCCAGGTCCAGTTCCCCAGGAGAGAGGATGGAGGGCTATCTCCCCCTTTATGGAGGAAGTGGGCTGCTCTGTCTCTCCATGAGAGGTTTATTTCACCTGCACCCTAGTAGGCAATCTCCAGAACTTTGCTGGAGTTCTCCTCACAAGCCAGGTCCAGTTCCCCAGGAGAAAGGATGGAGGGCTATCTCCCCCTTTATGGAGGAAGTGGGCTGCTCTGTCTCTCCATGAGAGGTTTATTTCACCTGCACCCTAGTAGGCAGTCTCCAGGACTTTCCTGGAGTTTTCCTCACAAACCGGGTTCAGTTCTCCAAGAGAGAGGATGGAGGGCTTCCCCCCCTCCCTTTATGGAGGCAGTGTCTTTCTAAGAGAGAGGTTTCTTTCCCCTGCACGATAGGAGGCAGTCTCCAGGACTTTCCTGGAGGTTTCCTCACAAACCGGGTTCAGTTCTCCAAGAGAGAGGATGGAGGGATTCCCCCCCCCCTTTATGGAGGCAGTGTCTTTCTAAGAGAGAGGTTTCTTTCCCCTGCACGATAGGAGGCAGTCTCCAGGACTTTCCTGGAGGTGTCCTCACACACCGGGTTCAGTTCTCCAAGAGAGAGGATGGAGGGCTTCCACCACCACCCCCCCTTTATGGGGGCAGTGTCTTTCTAAGAGAGAGGTTTCTTTCCCCTGCACGACAGGAGGCAGTCTCCAGGACTTTCCTGGAGGTTTCCTCACACACCGGGTTCAGTTCTCCAAGAGAGAGGATGGAGGGCTCCCCCCCCCCCTTTATGATGGAAGTGGGCCACCCCGTCTTTCTAAGAGAGAGGTTTCTTTCCCCTGCATGACAGGAGGCAGTCTCCAGTACTTTCCTGGAGGTTTCCTCACAAACCGGGTTCAGTTCTCCAAGAGAGAGGTTGGAGGGCTTCCCCCCCCCCCTTTATGGGGGCAGTGTCTTTCTAAGAGAGAGGTTTCTTTCCCCTGCACGATAGGAGGCAGTCTGCAGGACTTTCCTGGAGGTGTCCTCACACACCGGGTTCAGTTCTCCAAGAGAGAGGATGGAGGGCTTCCCCCCCCTTTATGTTGGAAGTGGGCCACCCCGTCTTTCTAAGAGAGAGGTTTCTTTCCCCTGCACGACAGGAGGCAGTCTGCAGGACTTTCCTGGAGGTGTCCTCACACACCGGGTTCAGTTCTCCAAGAGAGAGGATGGAGGGCTTCCCCCCCCCTTTATGTTGGAAGTGGGCCACCCCGTCTTTCTAAGAGAGAGGTTTCTTTCCCCTGCACGACAGGAGGCAGTCTCCAGGACATTCCTGGAGGTGTCCTCACACACCGGGTTCAGTTCTCCAAGAGAGAGGATGGAGGGCTTCCCCCCCCCTTTATGTTGGAAGTGGGCCACCCCGTCTTTCTAAGAGAGAGGTTTCTTTCCCCTGCACGACAGGAGGCAGTCTCCAGGACATTCCTGGAGGTGTCCTCACACACCGGGTTCAGTTCTCCAAGAGAGAGGATGGAGGGCTTCCCCCCCTCCCTTTATGGAGGCAGTGTCTTTCTAAGAGAGAGGTTTCTTTCCCCTGCACGATAGGAGGCAGTCTCCAGGACTTTCCTGGAGGTTTCCTCACACACCGGGTTCAGTTCTCCAAGAGAGAGGATGGAGGGCTTCCACCCCCCCCCCTTTATGGGGGCAGTGTCTTTCTAAGAGAGAGGTTTCTTTCCCCTGCACGACAGGAGGCAGTCTCCAGGACTTTCCTGGAGGTTTCCTCACACACCGGGTTGAGTTCTCCAAGAGAGAGGATGGAGGGCTTCCCCCCCCCCCTTTATGGGGGCAGTGTCTTTCTAAGAGAGAGGTTTCTTTCCCCTGCACGACAGGAGGCAGTCTCCAGGACTTTCCTGGAGGTGTCCTCACACACCGGGTTCAGTTCTCCAAGAGAGAGGATGGAGGGCTTCCCCCCCTTCCTTTATGGAGGCAGTGTCTTTCTAAGAGAGAGGTTTCTTTCCCCTGCACGACAGGAGGCAGTCTCCAGGACTTTCCTGGAGGTTTCCTCACAAACTTGGTTCAGTTCTCCAAGAGAGAGGATGGAGGGCTTCCCCCCCTTCCTTTATGGAGGCAGTGTCTTTCTAAGAGAGAGGTTTCTTTCCCCTGCACGACAGGAGGCAGTCTCCAGGACTTTCCTGGAGGTTTCCTCACAAACCGGGTTCAGTTCTCCAAGAGAGAGGATGGAGGGCTTCCCCCCCCCCCTTTATGGGGGCAGTGTCTTTCTAAGAGAGAGGTTTCTTTCCCCTGCACGATAGGAGGCAGTCTGCAGGACTTTCCTTGAGGTGTCCTCACACACCGGGTTCAGTTCTCCAAGAGAGAGGATGGAGGGCTTCCCCCCCCCCTTTATGTTGGAAGTGGGCCACCCCGTGTTTCTAAGAGAGAAGTTTCTTTCCCCTGCAGGACAGGAGGCAGTCTGCAGGACTTTCCTGGAGGTTTCCTCACAAACCGGGTTCAGTTCTCCAAGAGAGAGGATTGAGGGCTTCCCCCCCTCCTTTATGGAGGCAGTGTCTTTCTAAGAGAGAGGTTTCTTTCCCCTGCACGATAGGAGGCAGTCTCCAGGACTTTCCTGGAGGTTTCCTCACAAACCGGGTTCAGTTCTCCAAGAGAGAGGATGAATGGCTTCCCCCCCCTTTATGGGGGCAGTGTCTTTCTAAGAGAGAGGTTTCTTTCCCCTGCACGATAGGAGGCAGTCTGCAGGACTTTCCTTGAGGTGTCCTCACAAACCGGGTTCAATTCTCCAAGAGAGAGGATGGAGGGCTTCCACCCCCCTCCTTTATGGGGGCAGTGTCTTTCTAAGAGAGAGGTTTCTTTCCCCTCCACGATAGGAGGCAGTCTCCAGGACTTTCCTGGAGGTGTCCTCACACACCGGGTTCAGTTCTCCAAGAGAGAGGATGGAGGGCTTCCCCCCCCCTTTATGTTGGAAGTGGGCCACCTCGTCTTTCTAAGAGAGAGGTTTCTTTCCCCTGCACGACAGGAGGCAGTCTGCAGGACTTTCCTGGAGTTTTCCTCACACACCGGGTTCAGTTCTCCAAGAGAGAGGATGGAGGGCTTCCCCCCCCCTTTATGGAGGCAGTGTCTTTCTAAGAGAGAGGTTTCTTTCCCCTGCACGATAGGAGGCAGTCTCCAGGACTTTCCTGGAGGTGTCCTCACACACCGGGTTCAGTTCTCCAAGAGAGAGGATGGAGGGCTTCCACCACCCCCCGCTTTATGGGGGCAGTGTCTTTCTAAGAGAGAGGTTTCTTTCCCCTGCACGACAGGAGGCAGTCTCCAGGACTTTCCTGGAGGTTTCCTCACACACCGGGTTCAGTTCTCCAAGAGAGAGGATGGAGGGCTTCCCCCCCCCCTTTTATGGGGGCAGTGTCTTTCTAAGAGAGAGGTTTCTTTCCCCTGCACGATAGGAGGCAGTCTCCAGGACTTTCCTGGAGGTGTCCTCACAAACCGGGTTCAGTTCTCCAAGAGAGAGGATGGAGGGCTTCCCCCCCCCTTTATGGGGGCAGTCTCTTTCTAAGAGAGTGGTTTCTTTCCCCTGCACGATAGGAGGCAGTCTCCAGGACTTTCCTGGAGGTTTCCTCACAAACTTGGTTCAGTTCTCCAAGAGAGAGGATGGAGGGCTTCCCCCCCTTCCTTTATGGAGGCAGTGTCTTTCTAAGAGAGAGGTTTCTTTCCCCTGCACGACAGGAGGCAGTCTCCAGGACTTTCCTGGAGGTTTCCTCACAAACCGGGTTCAGTTCTCCAAGAGAGAGGATGGAGGGCTTCCCCCCCCCCTTTATGGGGGCAGTGTCTTTCTAAGAGAGAGGTTTCTTTCCCCTGCACGATAGGAGGCAGTCTGCAGGACTTTCCTTGAGGTGTCCTCACACACCGGGTTCAGTTCTCCAAGAGAGAGGATGGAGGGCTTCCCCCCCCCTTTATGTTGGAAGTGGGCCACCCCGTCTTTCTAAGAGAGAAGTTTCTTTCCCCTGCAGGACAGGAGGCAGTCTGCAGGACTTTCCTGGAGGTGTCCTCACACACCGGGTTCAGTTCTCCAAGAGAGAGGATTGAGGGCTTCCCCCCCTTCCTTTATGGAGGCAGTGTCTTTCTAAGAGAGAGGTTTCTTTCCCCTGCACGACAGGAGGCAGTCTCCAGGACTTTCCTGGAGGTGTCCTCACACACCGGGTTCAGTTCTCCAAGAGAGAGGATGGAGGGCTTCCCCCCCTTCCTTTATGGAGGCAGTGTCTTTCTAAGAGAGAGGTTTCTTTCCCCTGCACGACAGGAGGCAGTCTCCAGGACTTTCCTGGAGGTTTCCTCACAAACCGGGTTCAGTTCTCCAAGAGAGAGGATGGAGGGCTTCCCCCCCCCCTTTATGGGGGCAGTGTCTTTCTAAGAGAGAGGTTTCTTTCCCCTGCACGATAGGAGGCAGTCTGCAGGACTTTCCTTGAGGTGTCCTCACACACCGGGTTCAGTTCTCCAAGAGAGAGGATGGAGGGCTTCCCCCCCCCTTTATGTTGGAAGTGGGCCACCCCGTCTTTCTAAGAGAGAAGTTTCTTTCCCCTGCAGGACAGGAGGCAGTCTGCAGGACTTTCCTGGAGGTTTCCTCACAAACCGGGTTCAGTTCTCCAAGAGAGAGGATTGAGGGCTTCCCCCCCTTCCTTTATGGAGGCAGTGTCTTTCTAAGAGAGAGGTTTCTTTCCCCTGCACGATAGGAGGCAGTCTCCAGGACTTTCCTGGAGGTTTCCTCACAAACCGGGTTCAGTTCTCCAAGAGAGAGGATGAATGGCTTCCCCCCCCCCTTTATGGGGGCAGTGTCTTTCTAAGAGAGAGGTTTCTTTCCCCTGCACGATAGGAGGCAGTCTCCAGGACTTTCCTGGAGGTTTCCTCACAAACCGGGTTCAGTTCTCCAAGAGAGAGGATGAATGGCTTCCCCCCCCCTTTATGGGGGCAGTGTCTTTCTAAGAGAGAGGTTTCTTTCCCCTGCACGATAGGAGGCAGTCTGCAGGACTTTCCTTGAGGTGTCCTCACAAACCGGGTTCAATTCTCCAAGAGAGAGGATGGAGGGCTTCCACCCCCCTCCTTTATGGGGGCAGTGTCTTTCTAAGAGAGAGGTTTCTTTCCCCTCCACGATAGGAGGCAGTCTCCAGGACTTTCCTGGAGGTGTCCTCACACACCGGGTTCAGTTCTCCAAGAGAGAGGATGGAGGGCTTCCCCCCCCCTTTATGTTGGAAGTGGGCCACCCCGTCTTTCTAAGAGAGAGGTTTCTTTCCCCTGCACGACAGGAGGCAGTCTGCAGGACTTTCCTGGAGTTTTCCTCACACACCGGGTTCAGTTCTCCAAGAGAGAGGATGGAGGGCTTCCCCCCCCTTTATGGAGGCAGTGTCTTTCTAAGAGAGAGGTTTCTTTCCCCTGCACGATAGGAGGCAGTCTCCAGGACTTTCCTGGAGGTGTCCTCACACACCGGGTTCAGTTCTCCAAGAGAGAGGATGGAGGGCTTCCACCACCCCCCGCTTTATGGGGGCAGTGTCTTTCTAAGAGAGAGGTTTCTTTCCCCTGCACGACAGGAGGCAGTCTCCAGGACTTTCCTGGAGGTGTCCTCACAAACCGGGTTCAGTTCTCCAAGAGAGAGGATGGAGGGCTTCCCCCCCCCCCCTTTATGGGGGCAGTGTCTTTCTAAGAGAGAGGTTTCTTTCCCCTGCACGATAGGAGGCAGTCTCCAGGACTTTCCTGGAGGTTTCCTCACAAACTTGGTTCAGTTCTCCAAGTGAGAGGATGGAGGGCTTCCCCCCCTTCCTTTATGGAGGCAGTGTCTTTCTAAGAGAGAGGTTTCTTTCCCCTGCACGACAGGAGGCAGTCTCCAGGACTTTCCTGGAGGTTTCCTCACAAACCGGGTTCAGTTCTCCAAGAGAGAGGATGGAGGGCTTCCCCCCCCCCTTTATGGGGGCAGTGTCTTTCTAAGAGAGAGGTTTCTTTCCCCTGCACGATAGGAGGCAGTCTCCAGGACTTTCCTGGAGGTGTCCTCACACACCGGGTTCAGTTCTCCAAGAGAGAGGATGGAGGGCTTCCCCCCCCCCTTTATGTTGGAAGTGGGCCACCCCGTCTTTCTAAGAGAGAAGTTTCTTTCCCCTGCAGGACAGGAGGCAGTCTGCAGGACTTTCCTGGAGGTTTCCTCACAAACCGGGTTCAGTTCTCCAAGAGAGAGGATTGAGGGCTTCCCCCCCTTCCTTTATGGAGGCAGTGTCTTTCTAAGAGAGAGGTTTCTTTCCCCTGCACGATAGGAGGCAGTCTCCAGGACTTTCCTGGAGGTTTCCTCACAAACCGGGTTCAGTTCTCCAAGAGAGAGGATGAATGGCTTCCCCCCCCCTTTATGGGGGCAGTGTCTTTCTAAGAGAGAGGTTTCTTTCCCCTGCACGATAGGAGGCAGTCTGCAGGACTTTCCTTGAGGTGTCCTCACAAACCGGGTTCAATTCTCCAAGAGAGAGGATGGAGGGCTTCCACCCCCCTCCTTTATGGGGGCAGTGTCTTTCTAAGAGAGAGGTTTCTTTCCCTTCCACGATAGGAGGCAGTCTCCAGGACTTTCCTGGAGGTGTCCTCACACACCGGGTTCAGTTCTCCAAGAGAGAGGATGGAGGGCTTCCCCCCCCCTTTATGTTGGAAGTGGGCCACCCCGTCTTTCTAAGAGAGAGGTTTCTTTCCCCTGCACGACAGGAGGCAGTCTGCAGGACTTTCCTGGAGTTTTCCTCACACACCGGGTTCAGTTCTCCAAGAGAGAGGATGGAGGGCTTCCCCCCCCCTTTATGGAGGCAGTGTCTTTCTAAGAGAGAGGTTTCTTTCCCCTGCACGATAGGAGGCAGTCTCCAGGACTTTCCTGGAGGTGTCCTCACACACCGGGTTCAGTTCTCCAAGAGAGAGGATGGAGGGCTTCCCCCCCCTTTATGTTGGAAGTGGGCCACCCCGTCTTTCTAAGAGAGAGGTTTCTTTCCCCTGCACGACAGGAGGCAGTCTGCAGGACTTTCCTGGAGGTGTCCTCACACACCGGGTTCAGTTCTCCAAGAGAGAGGATGGAGGGCTTCCCCCCCCCTTTATGTTGGAAGTGGGCCACCCCGTCTTTCTAAGAGAGAGGTTTCTTTCCCCTGCACGACAGGAGGCAGTCTCCAGGACATTCCTGGAGGTGTCCTCACACACCGGGTTCAGTTCTCCAAGAGAGAGGATGGAGGGCTTCCCCCCCTCCCTTTATGGAGGCAGTGTCTTTCTAAGAGAGAGGTTTCTTTCCCCTGCACGATAGGAGGCAGTCTCCAGGACTTTCCTGGAGGTTTCCTCACACACCGGGTTCAGTTCTCCAAGAGAGAGGATGGAGGGCTTCCACCCCCCCCCCCTTTATGGGGGCAGTGTCTTTCTAAGAGAGAGGTTTCTTTCCCCTGCACGACAGGAGGCAGTCTCCAGGACTTTCCTGGAGGTTTCCTCACACACCGGGTTGAGTTCTCCAAGAGAGAGGATGGAGGGCTTCCCCCCCCCCCCTTTATGGGGGCAGTGTCTTTCTAAGAGAGAGGTTTCTTTCCCCTGCACGACAGGAGGCAGTCTCCAGGACTTTCCTGGAGGTGTCCTCACACACCGGGTTCAGTTCTCCAAGAGAGAGGATGGAGGGCTTCCCCCCCTTCCTTTATGGAGGCAGTGTCTTTCTAAGAGAGAGGTTTCTTTCCCCTGCACGACAGGAGGCAGTCTCCAGGACTTTCCTGGAGGTTTCCTCACAAACTTGGTTCAGTTCTCCAAGAGAGAGGATGGAGGGCTTCCCCCCCTTCCTTTATGGAGGCAGTGTCTTTCTAAGAGAGAGGTTTCTTTCCCCTGCACGACAGGAGGCAGTCTCCAGGACTTTCCTGGAGGTTTCCTCACAAACCGGGTTCAGTTCTCCAAGAGAGAGGATGGAGGGCTTCCCCCCCCCCTTTATGGGGGCAGTGTCTTTCTAAGAGAGAGGTTTCTTTCCCCTGCACGATAGGAGGCAGTCTGCAGGACTTTCCTTGAGGTGTCCTCACACACCGGGTTCAGTTCTCCAAGAGAGAGGATGGAGGGCTTCCCCCCCCCCTTTATGTTGGAAGTGGGCCACCCCGTGTTTCTAAGAGAGAAGTTTCTTTCCCCTGCAGGACAGGAGGCAGTCTGCAGGACTTTCCTGGAGGTTTCCTCACAAACCGGGTTCAGTTCTCCAAGAGAGAGGATTGAGGGCTTCCCCCCCTCCTTTATGGAGGCAGTGTCTTTCTAAGAGAGAGGTTTCTTTCCCCTGCACGATAGGAGGCAGTCTCCAGGACTTTCCTGGAGGTTTCCTCACAAACCGGGTTCAGTTCTCCAAGAGAGAGGATGAATGGCTTCCCCCCCCTTTATGGGGGCAGTGTCTTTCTAAGAGAGAGGTTTCTTTCCCCTGCACGATAGGAGGCAGTCTGCAGGACTTTCCTTGAGGTGTCCTCACAAACCGGGTTCAATTCTCCAAGAGAGAGGATGGAGGGCTTCCACCCCCCTCCTTTATGGGGGCAGTGTCTTTCTAAGAGAGAGGTTTCTTTCCCCTCCACGATAGGAGGCAGTCTCCAGGACTTTCCTGGAGGTGTCCTCACACACCGGGTTCAGTTCTCCAAGAGAGAGGATGGAGGGCTTCCCCCCCCCTTTATGTTGGAAGTGGGCCACCTCGTCTTTCTAAGAGAGAGGTTTCTTTCCCCTGCACGACAGGAGGCAGTCTGCAGGACTTTCCTGGAGTTTTCCTCACACACCGGGTTCAGTTCTCCAAGAGAGAGGATGGAGGGCTTCCCCCCCCCTTTATGGAGGCAGTGTCTTTCTAAGAGAGAGGTTTCTTTCCCCTGCACGATAGGAGGCAGTCTCCAGGACTTTCCTGGAGGTGTCCTCACACACCGGGTTCAGTTCTCCAAGAGAGAGGATGGAGGGCTTCCACCACCCCCCGCTTTATGGGGGCAGTGTCTTTCTAAGAGAGAGGTTTCTTTCCCCTGCACGACAGGAGGCAGTCTCCAGGACTTTCCTGGAGGTTTCCTCACACACCGGGTTCAGTTCTCCAAGAGAGAGGATGGAGGGCTTCCCCCCCCCCTTTTATGGGGGCAGTGTCTTTCTAAGAGAGAGGTTTCTTTCCCCTGCACGATAGGAGGCAGTCTCCAGGACTTTCCTGGAGGTGTCCTCACAAACCGGGTTCAGTTCTCCAAGAGAGAGGATGGAGGGCTTCCCCCCCCCTTTATGGGGGCAGTCTCTTTCTAAGAGAGTGGTTTCTTTCCCCTGCACGATAGGAGGCAGTCTCCAGGACTTTCCTGGAGGTTTCCTCACAAACTTGGTTCAGTTTCTCCAAGAGAGAGGATGGAGGGCTTCCCCCCCTTCCTTTATGGAGGCAGTGTCTTTCTAAGAGAGAGGTTTCTTTCCCCTGCACGACAGGAGGCAGTCTCCAGGACTTTCCTGGAGGTTTCCTCACAAACCGGGTTCAGTTCTCCAGAGAGAGGATGGAGGGCTTCCCCCCCCCATTATGGGGCAGTGTCTTTCTAAGAGAGAGGTTTCTTTCCCCTGCACGATAGGAGGCAGTCTGCAGGACTTTCCTTGAGGTGTCCTCACACACCGGGTTCAGTTCTCCAAGAGAGAGGATGGAGGGCTTCCCCCCCCCTTTATGTGGAAGTGGGCCACCCCGTCTTTCTAAGAGAGAAGTTTCTTTCCCCTGCAGGACAGAGGCAGTCTGCAGGACTTTCCTGGAGGTGTCCTCACAACACCGGGTTCAGTTCTCCAAGAGAGAGGATTGAGGGCTTCCCCCCTTCCTTTATGGAGGCAGTGTCTTTCTAAGAGAGAGGTTTCTTTCCCCTGCACGACAGGAGGCAGTCTCCAGGACTTTCCTGGAGGTGTCCTCACACACCGGGTTCAGTTCTCCAAGAGAGAGGATGGAGGGCTTCCCCCCCTTCCTTTATGGAGGCAGTGTCTTTCTAAGAGAGAGGTTTCTTTCCCTGCACGACAGGAGGCAGTCTCCAGGACTTTCCTGGAGGTTTCCTCACAAACCGGGTTCAGTTCTCCAAGAGAGAGGATGGAGGGCTTCCCCCCCCCCTTTATGGGGGCAGTGTCTTTCTAAGAGAGAGGTTTCTTTCCCCTGCACGATAGGAGGCAGTCTGCAGGCCTTTCCTTGAGGTGTCCTCACACACCGGGTTCAGTTCTCCAAGAGAGAGGATGGAGGGCTTCCCCCCCCCTTTATGTTGGAAGTGGGCCACCCCGTCTTTCTAAGAGAGAAGTTTCTTTCCCCTGCAGGACAGGAGGCAGTCTGCAGGACTTTCCTGGAGGTTTCCTCACAAACCGGGTTCAGTTCTCCAAGAGAGAGGATTGAGGGCTTCCCCCCCTTCCTTTATGGAGGCAGTGTCTTTCTAAGAGAGAGGTTTCTTTCCCCTGCACGATAGGAGGCAGTCTCCAGGACTTTCCTGGAGGTTTCCTCACAAACCGGGTTCAGTTCTCCAAGAGAGAGGACGAATGGCTTCCCCCCCCCCTTTATGGGGGCAGTGTCTTTCTAAGAGAGAGGTTTCTTTCCCCTGCAACGATAGGAGGCAGTCTCCAGGACTTTCCTGGAGGTTTCCTCACAAACCGGGTTCAGTTCTCCAAGAGAGAGGATGAATGGCTTCCCCCCCCCTTTATGGGGGCAGTGTCTTTCTAAGAGAGAGGTTTCTTTCCCCTGCACGATAGGAGGCAGTCTGCAGGACTTTCCTTGAGGTGTCCTCACAAACCGGGTTCAATTCTCCAAGAGAGAGGATGGAGGGCTTCCACCCCCCTCCTTTATGGGGGCAGTGTCTTTCTAAGAGAGAGGTTTCTTTCCCCTCCACGATAGGAGGCAGTCTCCAGGACTTTCCTGGAGGTGTCCTCACACACCGGGTTCAGTTCTCCAAGAGAGAGGATGGAGGGCTTCCCCCCCCCTTTATGTTGGAAGTGGGCCACCCCGTCTTTCTAAGAGAGAGGTTTCTTTCCCCTGCACGACAGGAGGCAGTCTGCAGGACTTTCCTGGAGTTTTCCTCACACACCGGGTTCAGTTCTCCAAGAGAGAGGATGGAGGGCTTCCCCCCCCCTTTATGGAGGCAGTGTCTTTCTAAGAGAGAGGTTTCTTTCCCCTGCACGATAGGAGGCAGTCTCCAGGACTTTCCTGGAGGTGTCCTCACACACCGGGTTCAGTTCTCCAAGAGAGAGGATGGAGGGCTTCCACCACCCCCCGCTTTATGGGGGCAGTGTCTTTCTAAGAGAGAGGTTTCTTTCCCCTGCACGACAGGAGGCAGTCTCCAGGACTTTCCTGGAGGTGTCCTCACAAACCGGGTTCAGTTCTCCAAGAGAGAGGATGGAGGGCTTCCCCCCCCCCCCTTTATGGGGGCAGTGTCTTTCTAAGAGAGAGGTTTCTTTCCCCTGCACGATAGGAGGCAGTCTCCAGGACTTTCCTGGAGGTTTCCTCACAAACTTGGTTCAGTTCTCCAAGTGAGAGGATGGAGGGCTTCCCCCCCTTCCTTTATGGAGGCAGTGTCTTTCTAAGAGAGAGGTTTCTTTCCCTGCACGACAGGAGGCAGTCTCCAGGACTTTCCTGGAGGTTTCCTCACAAACCGGGTTCAGTTCTCCAAGAGAGAGGATGGAGGGCTTCCCCCCCCCCTTTATGGGGGCAGTGTCTTTCTAAGAGAGAGGTTTCTTTCCCCTGCACGATAGGAGGCAGTCTCCAGGACTTTCCTGGAGGTGTCCTCACACACCGGGTTCAGTTCTCCAAGAGAGAGGATGGAGGGCTTCCCCCCCCCCTTTATGTTGGAAGTGGGCCACCCCGTCTTTCTAAGAGAGAAGTTTCTTTCCCCTGCAGGACAGGAGGCAGTCTGCAGGACTTTCCTGGAGGTTTCCTCACAAACCGGGTTCAGTTCTCCAAGAGAGAGGATTGAGGGCTTCCCCCCCTTCCTTTATGGAGGCAGTGTCTTTCTAAGAGAGAGGTTTCTTTCCCCTGCACGATAGGAGGCAGTCTCCAGGACTTTCCTGGAGGTTTCCTCACAAACCGGGTTCAGTTCTCCAAGAGAGAGGATGAATGGCTTCCCCCCCCCTTTATGGGGGCAGTGTCTTTCTAAGAGAGAGGTTTCTTTCCCCTGCACGATAGGAGGCAGTCTGCAGGACTTTCCTTGAGGTGTCCTCACAAACCGGGTTCAATTCTCCAAGAGAGAGGATGGAGGGCTTCCACCCCCCTCCTTTATGGGGGCAGTGTCTTTCTAAGAGAGAGGTTTCTTTCCCTTCCACGATAGGAGGCAGTCTCCAGGACTTTCCTGGAGGTGTCCTCACACACCGGGTTCAGTTCTCCAAGAGAGAGGATGGAGGGCTTCCCCCCCCCTTTATGTTGGAAGTGGGCCACCCCGTCTTTCTAAGAGAGAGGTTTCTTTCCCCTGCACGACAGGAGGCAGTCTGCAGGACTTTCCTGGAGTTTTCCTCACACACCGGGTTCAGTTCTCCAAGAGAGAGGATGGAGGGCTTCCCCCCCCCTTTATGGAGGCAGTGTCTTTCTAAGAGAGAGGTTTCTTTCCCCTGCACGATAGGAGGCAGTCTCCAGGACTTTCCTGGAGGTGTCCTCACACACCGGGTTCAGTTCTCCAAGAGAGAGGATGGAGGGCTTCCACCACCCCCCGCTTTATGGGGGCAGTGTCTTTCTAAGAGAGAGGTTTCTTTCCCCTGCACGACAGGAGGCAGTCTCCAGGACTTTCCTGGAGGTGTCCTCACAAACCGGGTTCAGTTCTCCAAGAGAGAGGATGGAGGGCTTCCCCCCCCCCCTTTATGGGGGCAGTGTCTTTCTAAGAGAGAGGTTTCTTTCCCCTGCACGATAGGAGGCAGTCTCCAGGACTTTCCTGGAGGTTTCCTCACAAACTTGGTTCAGTTCTCCAAGAGAGAGGATGGAGGGCTTCCCCCCCTTCCTTTATGGAGGCAGTGTCTTTCTAAGAGAGAGGTTTCTTTCCCCTGCACGACAGGAGGCAGTCTCCAGGACTTTCCTGGAGGTTTCCTCACAAACCGGGTTCAGTTCTCCAAGAGAGAGGATGGAGGGCTTCCCCCCCCCTTTATGGGGGCAGTGTCTTTCTAAGAGAGAGGTTTCTTTCCCCTGCACGATAGGAGGCAGTCTGCAGGACTTTCCTTGAGGTGTCCTCACACACCGGGTTCAGTTCTCCAAGAGAGAGGATGGAGGGCTTCCCCCCCCCCTTTATGTTGGAAGTGGGCCACCCCGTCTTTCTAAGAGAGAAGTTTCTTTCCCCTGCAGGACAGGAGGCAGTCTGCAGGACTTTCCTGGAGGTTTCCTCACAAACCGGGTTCAGTTCTCCAAGAGAGAGGATTGAGGGCTTCCCCCCCTTCCTTTATGGAGGCAGTGTCTTTCTAAGAGAGAGGTTTCTTTCCCCTGCACGATAGGAGGCAGTCTGCAGGACTTTCCTGGAGGTGTCCTCACACACCGGGTTCAGTTCTCCAAGAGAGAGGATGGAGGGCTTCCCCCCCCCTTTATGTTGGAAGTGGGCCACCCCGTCTTTCTAAGAGAGAGGTTTCTTTCCCCTGCACGACAGGAGGCAGTCTCCAGGACATTCCTGGAGGTGTCCTCACACACCGGGTTCAGTTCTCCAAGAGAGAGGATGGAGGGCTTCCCCCCCCCCTTTATGTTGGAAGTAGGCCACCCCGTCTTTCTAAGAGAGAGGTTTCTTTCCCCTGCACGACAGGAGGCAGTCTCCAGGACTTTCCTGGAGTTTTCCTCACACACCGGGTTCAGTTCTCCAAAAGAGAGGATGGAGGGCTTCCCCCCCCTTTATGCGGGGAATGTCTTTCTAAGAGAGAGGTTTCTTTCCCCTGCACGATAGGAGGCAGTCTCCAGGACTTTCCTGGAGGTGACCTTACCCACCAGGTTCAGTTCTCCAAGAGAGAGGATGGAGGGCTTCCCCCCCTTCCTTTATGGAGGCAGTGTCTTTCTAAGAGAGAGGTTTCTTTCCCCTGCACGATAGGAGGCAGTCTGCAGGACTTTCCTGGAGGTTTCCTCACAAACCGGGTTCAGTTCTCCAAGAGAGAGGATGGAGGGCTTCCCCCCCCCCTTTATGTTGGAAGTGGGCCACCCCGTTTTTCTAAGAGAGAAGTTTCTTTCCCCTGCAGGACAGGAGGCAGTCTGCAGGACTTTCCTGGAGGTTTCCTCACAAACCGGGTTCAGTTCTCCAAGAGAGAGGATTGAGGGCTTCCCCCCCTTCCTTTATGGAGGCAGTGTCTTTCTAAGAGAGAGGTTTCTTTCCCCTGCACGACAGGAGGCAGTCTGCAGGACTTTCCTGGAGGTGTCCTCACACACCGGGTTCAGTTCTCCAAGAGAGAGGATGGAGGGCTTCCCCCCCCCCTTTATGGGGGCAGTGTCTTTCTAAGAGAGAGGTTTCTTTCCCCTGCACGATAGGAGGCAGTCTGCAGGACTTTCCTTGAGGTGTCCTCACACACCGGGTTCAGTTCTCCAAGAGAGAGGATGGAGGGCTTCCCCCCCCCTTTATGTTGGAAGTGGGCCACCCCGTCTTTCTAAGAGAGAAGTTTCTTTCCCCTGCAGGACAGGAGGCAGTCTGCAGGACTTTCCTGGAGGTTTCCTCACAAACCGGGTTCAGTTCTCCAAGAGAGAGGATTGAGGGCTTCCCCCCCTTCCTTTATGGAGGCAGTGTCTTTCTAAGAGAGAGGTTTCTTTCCCCTGCACGATAGGAGGCAGTCTCCAGGACTTTCCTGGAGATTTCCTCACAAACCCGGTTCAGTTCTCCAAGAGAGAGGATGAATGGCTTCCCCCCCCCCCTTTATGGGGGCAGTGTCTTTCTAAGAGAGAGGTTTCTTTCCCCTGCACGATAGGAGGCAGTCTCCAGGACTTTCCTGGAGGTTTCCTCACAAACCGGGTTCAGTTCTCCAAGAGAGAGGATGGAGGGCTCCCCCCCCCCCTTTATGGAGGCAGTGTCTTTCTAAGAGAGAGGTTTCTTTCCCCTGCACGATAGGAGGCAGTCTCCAGGACTTTCCTGGAGGTTTCCTCACACACCGGGTTCAGTTCTCCAAGAGAGAGGATGGAGGGCTTCCACCCCCCCCCTTTATGGGGGCAGTGTCTTTCTAAGAGAGAGGTTTCTTTCCCCTGCACGACAGGAGGCAGTCTCCAGGACTCTCCTGGAGGTTTCCTCACACACCGGGTTGAGTTCTCCAAGAGAGAGGATGGAGGGCTTCCCCCCCCCCCTTTATGGGGGCAGTGTCTTTCTAAGAGAGAGGTTTCTTTCCCCTGCACGACAGGAGGCAGTCTCCAGGACTTTCCTGGAGGTGTCCTCACACACCGGGTTCAGTTCTCCAAGAGAGAGGATGGAGGGCTTCCCCCCCTTCCTTTATGGAGGCAGTGTCTTTCTAAGAGAGAGGTTTCTTTCCCCTGCACGACAGGAGGCAGTCTCCAGGACTTTCCTGGAGGTGTCCTCACACACCGGGTTCAGTTCTCCAAGAGAGAGGATGGAGGGCTTCCCCCCCTTCCTTTATGGAGGCAGTGTCTTTCTAAGAGAGAGGTTTCTTTCCCCTGCACGACAGGAGGCAGTCTCCAGGACTTTCCTGGAGGTTTCCTCACAAACTTGGTTCAGTTCTCCAAGAGAGAGGATGGAGGGCTTCCCCCCCTTCCTTTATGGAGGCAGTGTCTTTCTAAGAGAGAGGTTTCTTTCCCCTGCACGACAGGAGGCAGTCTCCAGGACTTTCCTGGAGGTTTCCTCACAAACCGGGTTCAGTTCTCCAAGAGAGAGGATGGAGGGCTTCCCCCCCCCCTTTATGGGGGGCAGTGTCTTTCTAAGAGAGAGGTTTCTTTCCCCTGCACGATAGGAGGCAGTCTGCAGGACTTTCCTTGAGGTGTCCTCACACACCGGGTTCAGTTCTCCAAGAGAGAGGATGGAGGGCTTCCCCCCCCCTTTATGTTGGAAGTGGGCCACCCCGTGTTTCTAAGAGAGAAGTTTCTTTCCCCTGCAGGACAGGAGGCAGTCTGCAGGACTTTCCTGGAGGTTTCCTCACAAACCGGGTTCAGTTCTCCAAGAGAGAGGATTGAGGGCTTCCCCCCCTCCTTTATGGAGGCAGTGTCTTTCTAAGAGAGAGGTTTCTTTCCCCTGCACGATAGGAGGCAGTCTCCAGGACTTTCCTGGAGGTTTCCTCACAAACCGGGTTCAGTTCTCCAAGAGAGAGGATGAATGGCTTCCCCCCCCTTTATGGGGGCAGTGTCTTTCTAAGAGAGAGGTTTCTTTCCCCTGCACGATAGGAGGCAGTCTGCAGGACTTTCCTTGAGGTGTCCTCACAAACCGGGTTCAATTCTCCAAGAGAGAGGATGGAGGGCTTCCACCCCCCTCCTTTATGGGGGCAGTGTCTTTCTAAGAGAGAGGTTTCTTTCCCCTCCACGATAGGAGGCAGTCTCCAGGACTTTCCTGGAGGTGTCCTCACACACCGGGTTCAGTTCTCCAAGAGAGAGGATGGAGGGCTTCCCCCCCCTTTATGTTGGAAGTGGGCCACCCCGTCTTTCTAAGAGAGAGGTTTCTTTCCCCTGCACGACAGGAGGCAGTCTGCAGGACTTTCCTGGAGTTTTCCTCACACACCGGGTTCAGTTCTCCAAGAGAGAGGATGGAGGGCTTCCCCCCCCCCTTTATGGAGGCAGTGTCTTTCTAAGAGAGAGGTTTCTTTCCCCTGCACGATAGGAGGCAGTCTCCAGGACTTTCCTGGAGGTGTCCTCACACACCGGGTTCAGTTCTCCAAGAGAGAGGATGGAGGGCTTCCACCACCCCCCGCTTTATGGGGGCAGTGTCTTTCTAAGAGAGAGGTTTCTTTCCCCTGCACGACAGGAGGCAGTCTCCAGGACTTTCCTGGAGGTTTCCTCACACACCGGGTTCAGTTCTCCAAGAGAGAGGATGGAGGGCTTCCCCCCCCCTTTTATGGGGGCAGTGTCTTTCTAAGAGAGAGGTTTCTTTCCCCTGCACGATAGGAGGCAGTCTCCAGGACTTTCCTGGAGGTGTCCTCACAAACCGGGTTCAGTTCTCCAAGAGAGAGGATGGAGGGCTTCCCCCCCCCTTTATGGGGGCAGTCTCTTTCTAAGAGAGTGGTTTCTTTCCCCTGCACGATAGGAGGCAGTCTCCAGGACTTTCCTGGAGGTTTCCTCACAAACTTGGTTCAGTTCTCCAAGAGAGAGGATTGAGGGCTTCCCCCCCTTCCTTTATGGAGGCAGTGTCTTTCTAAGAGAGAGGTTTCTTTCCCCTGCACGACAGGAGGCAGTCTCCAGGACTTTCCTGGAGGTTTCCTCACAAACCGGGTTCAGTTCTCCAAGAGAGAGGATGGAGGGCTTCCCCCCCCCCTTTATGGGGGCAGTGTCTTTCTAAGAGAGAGGTTTCTTTCCCCTGCACGATAGGAGGCAGTCTGCAGGACTTTCCTTGAGGTGTCCTCACACACCGGGTTCAGTTCTCCAAGAGAGAGGATGGAGGGCTTCCCCCCCCCTTTATGTTGGAAGTGGGCCACCCCGTCTTTCTAAGAGAGAAGTTTCTTTCCCCTGCAGGACAGGAGGCAGTCTGCAGGACTTTCCTGGAGGTGTCCTCACACACCGGGTTCAGTTCTCCAAGAGAGAGGATTGAGGGCTTCCCCCCCTTCCTTTATGGAGGCAGTGTCTTTCTAAGAGAGAGGTTTCTTTCCCCTGCACGACAGGAGGCAGTCTCCAGGACTTTCCTGGAGGTGTCCTCACACACCGGGTTCAGTTCTCCAAGAGAGAGGATGGAGGGCTTCCCCCCCTTCCTTTATGGAGGCAGTGTCTTTCTAAGAGAGAGGTTTCTTTCCCCTGCACGACAGGAGGCAGTCTCCAGGACTTTCCTGGAGGTTTCCTCACAAACTTGGTTCAGTTCTCCAAGAGAGAGGATGGAGGGCTTCCCCCCCTTCCTTTATGGAGGCAGTGTCTTTCTAAGAGAGAGGTTTCTTTCCCCTGCACGACAGGAGGCAGTCTCCAGGACTTTCCTGGAGGTTTCCTCACAAACCGGGTTCAGTTCTCCAAGAGAGAGGATGGAGGGCTTCCCCCCCCCCCTTTATGGGGGCAGTGTCTTTCTAAGAGAGAGGTTTCTTTCCCCTGCACGATAGGAGGCAGTCTGCAGGACTTTCCTTGAGGTGTCCTCACACACCGGGTTCAGTTCTCCAAGAGAGAGGATGGAGGGCTTCCCCCCCCCTTTATGTTGGAAGTGGGCCACCCCGTCTTTCTAAGAGAGAAGTTTCTTTCCCCTGCAGGACAGGAGGCAGTCTGCAGGACTTTCCTGGAGGTTTCCTCACAAACCGGGTTCAGTTCTCCAAGAGAGAGGATTGAGGGCTTCCCCCCCTTCCTTTATGGAGGCAGTGTCTTTATAAGAGAGAGGTTTCTTTCCCCTGCACGATAGGAGGCAGTCTCCAGGACTTTCCTGGAGGTTTCCTCACAAACCGGGTTCAGTTCTCCAAGAGAGAGGATGAATGGCTTCCCCCCCCCTTTATGGGGGCAGTGTCTTTCTAAGAGAGAGGTTTCTTTCCCCTGCACGATAGGAGGCAGTCTGCAGGACTTTCCTTGAGGTGTCCTCACAAACCGGGTTCAATTCTCCAAGAGAGAGGATGGAGGGCTTCCACCCCCCTCCTTTATGGGGGCAGTGTCTTTCTAAGAGAGAGGTTTCTTTCCCCTCCACGATAGGAGGCAGTCTCCAGGACTTTCCTGGAGGTGTCCTCACACACCGGGTTCAGTTCTCCAAGAGAGAGGATGGAGGGCTTCCCCCCCCCTTTATGTTGGAAGTGGGCCACCCCGTCTTTCTAAGAGAGAGGTTTCTTTCCCCTGCACGACAGGAGGCAGTCTGCAGGACTTTCCTGGAGTTTTCCTCACACACCGGGTTCAGTTCTCCAAGAGAGAGGATGGAGGGCTTCCCCCCCCCTTTATGGAGGCAGTGTCTTTCTAAGAGAGAGGTTTCTTTCCCCTGCACGATAGGAGGCAGTCTCCAGGACTTTCCTGGAGGTGTCCTCACACACCGGGTTCAGTTCTCCAAGAGAGAGGATGGAGGGCTTCCACCACCCCCCGCTTTATGGGGGCAGTGTCTTTCTAAGAGAGAGGTTTCTTTCCCCTGCACGACAGGAGGCAGTCTCCAGGACTTTCCTGGAGGTGTCCTCACAAACCGGGTTCAGTTCTCCAAGAGAGAGGATGGAGGGCTTCCCCCCCCCTTTATGGGGGCAGTGTCTTTCTAAGAGAGAGGTTTCTTTCCCCTGCACGATAGGAGGCAGTCTCCAGGACTTTCCTGGAGGTTTCCTCACAAACTTGGTTCAGTTCTCCAAGTGAGAGGATGGAGGGCTTCCCCCCCTTCCTTTATGGAGGCAGTGTCTTTCTAAGAGAGAGGTTTCTTTCCCCTGCACGACAGGAGGCAGTCTCCAGGACTTTCCTGGAGGTTTCCTCACAAACCGGGTTCAGTTCTCCAAGAGAGAGGATGGAGGGCTTCCCCCCCCCCTTTATGGGGGCAGTGTCTTTCTAAGAGAGAGGTTTCTTTCCCCTGCACGATAGGAGGCAGTCTGCAGGACTTTCCTTGAGGTGTCCTCACACACCGGGTTCAGTTCTCCAAGAGAGAGGATGGAGGGCTTCCCCCCCCCCTTTATGTTGGAAGTGGGCCACCCCGTCTTTCTAAGAGAGAAGTTTCTTTCCCCTGCAGGACAGGAGGCAGTCTGCAGGACTTTCCTGGAGGTTTCCTCACAAACCGGGTTCAGTTCTCCAAGAGAGAGGATTGAGGGCTTCCCCCCCTTCCTTTATGGAGGCAGTGTCTTTCTAAGAGAGAGGTTTCTTTCCCCTGCACGATAGGAGGCAGTCTCCAGGACTTTCCTGGAGGTTTCCTCACAAACCGGGTTCAGTTCTCCAAGAGAGAGGATGAATGGCTTCCCCCCCCCTTTATGGGGGCAGTGTCTTTCTAAGAGAGAGGTTTCTTTCCCCTGCACGATAGGAGGCAGTCTGCAGGACTTTCCTTGAGGTGTCCTCACAAACCGGGTTCAATTCTCCAAGAGAGAGGATGGAAAGCTTCCACCCCCCTCCTTTATGGGGGCAGTGTCTTTCTAAGAGAGAGGTTTCTTTCCCTTCCACGATAGGAGGCAGTCTCCAGGACTTTCCTGGAGGTGTCCTCACACACCGGGTTCAGTTCTCCAAGAGAGAGGATGGAGGGCTTCCCCCCCCCCTTTATGTTGGAAGTGGGCCACCCCGTCTTTCTAAGAGAGAGGTTTCTTTCCCCTGCACGACAGGAGGCAGTCTGCAGGACTTTCCTGGAGTTTTCCTCACACACCGGGTTCAGTTCTCCAAGAGAGAGGATGGAGGGCTTCCCCCCCCCTTTATGGAGGCAGTGTCTTTCTAAGAGAGAGGTTTCTTTCCCCTGCACGATAGGAGGCAGTCTCCAGGACTTTCCTGGAGGTGTCCTCACACACCGGGTTCAGTTCTCCAAGAGAGAGGATGGAGGGCTTCCACCACCCCCCGCTTTATGGGGGCAGTGTCTTTCTAAGAGAGAGGTTTCTTTCCCCTGCACGACAGGAGGCAGTCTCCAGGACTTTCCTGGAGGTGTCCTCACACACCGGGTTCAGTTCTCCAAGAGAGAGGATGGAGGGCTTCCCCCCCCCCTTTATGGGGGCAGTGTCTTTCTAAGAGAGAGGTTTCTTTCCCCTGCACGATAGGAGGCAGTCTCCAGGACTTTCCTGGAGGTTTCCTCACAAACTTGGTTCAGTTCTCCAAGAGAGAGGATGGAGGGCTTCCCCCCCTTCCTTTATGGAGGCAGTGTCTTTCTAAGAGAGAGGTTTCTTTCCCCTGCACGACAGGAGGCAGTCTCCAGGACTTTCCTGGAGGTTTCCTCACAAACCGGGTTCAGTTCTCCAAGAGAGAGGATGGAGGGCTTCCCCCCCCCTTTATGGGGGCAGTGTCTTTCTAAGAGAGAGGTTTCTTTCCCCTGCACGATAGGAGGCAGTCTGCAGGACTTTCCTTGAGGTGTCCTCACACACCGGGTTCAGTTCTCCAAGAGAGAGGATGGAGGGCTTCCCCCCCCCCTTTATGTTGGAAGTGGGCCACCCCGTCTTTCTAAGAGAGAAGTTTCTTTCCCCTGCAGGACAGGAGGCAGTCTGCAGGACTTTCCTGGAGGTTTCCTCACAAACCGGGTTCAGTTCTCCAAGAGAGAGGATTGAGGGCTTCCCCCCCTTCCTTTATGGAGGCAGTGTCTTTCTAAGAGAGAGGTTTCTTTCCCCTGCACGATAGGAGGCAGTCTGCAGGACTTTCCTGGAGGTGTCCTCACACACCGGGTTCAGTTCTCCAAGAGAGAGGATGGAGGGCTTCCCCCCCCCTTTATGTTGGAAGTGGGCCACCCCGTCTTTCTAAGAGAGAGGTTTCTTTCCCCTGCACGACAGGAGGCAGTCTGCAGGACTTTCCTGGAGGTGTCCTCACACACCGGGTTCAGTTCTCCAAGAGAGAGGATGGAGGGCTTCCCCCCCCCTTTATGTTGGAAGTGGGCCACCCCGTCTTTCTTAGAGAGAGGTTTCTTTCCCCTGCACGACAGGAGGCAGTCTCCAGGACTTTCCTGGAGGTTTCCTCAAAAACCGGGTTCAGTTCTCCAAGAGAGAGGATGGAGGGCTTCCCCCCCCTTTATGGAGGCAGTGTCTTTCTAAGAGAGAGGTTTCTTTCCCCTGCACGATAGGAGGCAGTCTCCAGGTCTTTCCTGGAGGTGTCCTCACAAACCGGGTTCAGTTCTCCAAGAGAGAGGATGAATGGCTTCCCCCCCCCTTTATGGGGGCAGTGTCTTTCTAAGAGAGAGGTTTCTTTCCCCTGCACGATAGGAGGCAGTCTGCAGGACTTTCCTTGAGGTGTCCTCACAAACCGGGTTCAATTCTCCAAGAGAGAGGATGGAGGGCTTCCACCCCCCTCCTTTATGGGGGCAGTGTCTTTCTAAGAGAGAGGTTTCTTTCCCTTCCACGATAGGAGGCAGTCTCCAGGACTTTCCTGGAGGTGTCCTCACACACCGGGTTCAGTTCTCCAAGAGAGAGGATGGAGGGCTTCCCCCCCCCTTTATGTTGGAAGTGGGCCACCCCGTCTTTCTAAGAGAGAGGTTTCTTTCCCCTGCACGACAGGAGGCAGTCTGCAGGACTTTCCTGGAGTTTTCCTCACACACCGGGTTCAGTTCTCCAAGAGAGAGGATGGAGGACTTCCCCCCCCCTTTATGGAGGCAGTGTCTTTCTAAGAGAGAGGTTTCTTTCCCCTGCACGATAGGAGGCAGTCTCCAGGACTTTCCTGGAGGTGTCCTCACACACCGGGTTCAGTTCTCCAAGAGAGAGGATGGAGGGCTTCCACCACCCCCCGCTTTATGGGGGCAGTGTCTTTCTAAGAGAGAGGTTTCTTTCCCCTGCACGACAGGAGGCAGTCTCCAGGACTTTCCTGGAGGTGTCCTCACAAACCGGGTTCAGTTCTCCAAGAGAGAGGATGGAGGGCTTCCCCCCCCCCTTTATGGGGGCAGTGTCTTTCTAAGAGAGAGGTTTCTTTCCCCTGCACGATAGGAGGCAGTCTCCAGGACTTTCCTGGAGGTTTCCTCACAAACTTGGTTCAGTTCTCCAAGAGAGAGGATGGAGGGCTTCCCCCCCTTCCTTTATGGAGGCAGTGTCTTTCTAAGAGAGAGGTTTCTTTCCCCTGCACGACAGGAGGCAGTCTCCAGGACTTTCCTGGAGGTTTCCTCACAAACCGGGTTCAGTTCTCCAAGAGAGAGGATGGAGGGCTTCCCCCCCCCTTTATGGGGGCAGTGTCTTTCTAAGAGAGAGTTTTCTTTCCCCTGCACGATACGAGGCAGTCTGCAGGACTTTCCTTGAGGTGTCCTCACACACCGGGTTCAGTTCTCCAAGAGAGAGGATGGAGGGCTTCCCCCCCCCCTTTATGTTGGAAGTGGGCCACCCCGTCTTTCTAAGAGAGAAGTTTCTTTCCCCTGCAGGACAGGAGGCAGTCTGCAGGACTTTCCTGGAGGTTTCCTCACAAACCGGGTTCAGTTCTCCAAGAGAGAGGATTGAGGGCTTCCCCCCCTTCCTTTATGGAGGCAGTGTCTTTCTAAGAGAGAGGTTTCTTTCCCCTGCACGATAGGAGGCAGTCTGCAGGA
>NW_026800485.1:0-44701 GCF_032191835.1 Heteronotia binoei
AAACTAAATATGAGCAGTCAGTGTGATGCAGCAGCACAAAAGGCTAATACAGTCTTTGTATTTATCAACAGAGGCATAACATCCAAATCACAAGATGTTATAGTTCTGCTGCACACTGCATGGGTCAGGTCACACCTGGAGTACGGTGCGCAGTTCTGGAGGCCTCACTTCAAAAAGGATGTGGGCAGAATGGAACAGGTACAGAGAAGAGTGATAAGGATGACTAGGAGCCTGGAGACCAAGCGCTATGAGGAAAGGCTGAGGGACTTGGGAATGTTCCGTCCGGAGAAGAGGAGCTTGAATGGGGACATGATTACTCTCTTTAAGTGTTTGAAAGGCTGTGTCTTAGAGGAAAGCAGAAAGCTGCTCCTGTTGGGAGCAGAGGATAGAATTTGCAATAATGGGTTTAAATGATGGGTAGAAAGGTTTTGGCTGGATACTGGAATCAATTTTTTATGGTAAGAGTTGTTCAACAAGTGAAATCAGCTGCCTAGGAAGATGGTGATCTTCCCCTTGCTGGCAGTCAGCTGGACAAACACTTGGCAAGGATGCTCTAGGCGGATCCTCCATTGAGCAGTGGGCTGGGCTAGATGGCCTGTATGGCCCCTTGCAACTCTGTTATTCTATGACTTAGCAACCAGGTGGGTAGAACCTACAGCCAAATTTGTTGAGTCCTTCTTTGAACAGCGAGTATGATTATTCACAGCTGAGTCCCCAGATCTGCCACCAGATTCTCGATACTTCCTCCTCCCCTCCTGAATGTATTTTTTTATCTGTTTGCATCAGGCCAACACCTATTCAGGCAAGCAAGCTTGCATGAACAAAATGTTCTCCCGGTAATATCAACAATATTCTTTGGCATAAGTGTCATTTCTTCTCTTTCCTTGATTACCAAATAGTTGTGGGTCATTGCCACTCCCCAAAGGGTGCCTCTACACAAGGCCTCCTCCCTCACCAGAGGGAAAGAGAGAACACCCAAGATGTTAACACAGTGTGGCAACCCCAATGAGTGTGCTCAAGCATTTCTCAAGTGCTTTTCCTCTGCACCCCCCCCATCTTTTTTTTTTTTTGAGGTCTATTAGGTGTTCTCTTTGTTGCTACACCCAGTTTTAATTTTTCTGTCAGCTCTCTACAAGCTGGTTTGTCATCTCTTCAGGGCAGAGATCTTAGTAGAAGAAAAACCACACAAAAAGATATATGGCTAATTATTTCTGTCAGCCTTTTTGTGGTGCAACAGTATGGGGAAGATGGAGGAAGGATGATGGCCTTATTAGTTCTTTTTCACATTACTATATAAGCCCCTTTTCCAATGATCCAGCGGCCACATATGAGCTATACTGTAGTGTATCCAGATAAAGATATACGCAAGCAGCGCGACCCTGCGCGGAGTGACCAGGCGTCCCTGGGCTGCTCAGCGCAGGGCATGAACTCCCAGACAATCACCAGCTGTGGCGGGAAGTTCAACAGGCCACGATTGGACTGGCCTGTCTGGAGGGAGGTTCCCGGAGTTGTACATAAGCGGGACCCGGCCCGCGTGTTCCCTCTCTTGTAGCGTGCCTCCATTAAAGCATGTTGCCCTACCAACGTCTCCTGTCTCAGTACATTACATATACATTGGCTTAGTGCTGTTCTAAGTTTCAGTGAATCCTGAGAACTGTAGCTTCATAAAGACTATAACTGCTCTGTCAGAAATCTTTGACTCTTCTTAGAGCTACATTGATAGCATGTTGTCTTTCTCTGCAACGTGAGTTATCTCAAGCTATTTCCTGTATTTTCAGGAGCCCCACATTTCAAACCTACTGCCTGCCTAGTTAGTTCTATTGTTTTAATTAATGTTTTATTACTAACACAGGACACCACAGCTTTATAGACAAAATTGAATTTACGTTTTATAAATAAATGAAAGAGATGCATTTGCCCATTAAGGAGCTCGTACTATTTTATATGCCTTTGAAATATCTTCAAGAAGTGTGCTGAACCAGGATGTGGTGAATAAGTAACCTAGATAAAGGCATTTTAGAAAATGACTCAACAAAGCACAATGGAATAGCAGAGCCAGTGGAGAGTGGAGCGGTATAGTGGAGAGCCAGAGCGGTATAGAGATTAACATGTTCAACAAAGACTAGGGACACCTGAGTTCTAACATCTCTCTGCCATAAAGCATACTTGGGTAGGATTGCCAATCCCCAGGTGGGGGCAGGGGATCCCCCGGTTTGGAGGCCCTCCCCCCACTTTGGGGTCATCAGAAAGCGAGGGGAGGGGAGGGAAATGTCTGCTGGGAACTCTACTATTCCCTATGGAGATTTATTCCCATAGAAAATCATGGAGAATTGATCTGCGGGTATCTGGGACTCTGGGGGGGGCTGTTTTGGGGGGTAGAGGCACCAAATTTTCAGTATAGCATCTAGTGCCCCTCCCCAAAATACCCCCCAAGTTTCAAAAAGATTGGACCAGGGGGTCCAATTCTATGAGCCCAAAAAGAAGGTGCCCCTATCCTTCATTATTTCCTATGGAAGGAAGGAATTGAAAAGGTGTGCCGTCCCTTTAAACGTGATGGCCAGAACTCCCTTTGGAGTTCAATGATGCTTGTCCCAGCCTTGATCTTGGCTCCACCCCTAATGTCTCCTGGCTCCACCCCCAAAGTCCCTAGATATTTCTTGAATTGGACTTGGCGACCCTATACTTGGGTGACCTATTTACCTCATAGGGTTGTTCTGAGAATAAAATGTGAGAGGAGCTACAGTCCACACATCCAGTCCCATGTTCCTTGGAGAAAGGGCAGGATTAAAATACAGAAAGATACATAAGCACAATAGAAAGGGGCATCTTTTGAATGTGCTCCTGGTGCAAAAGATGCCCCTTTCTATTCAGCTCTGTTGGTAACATAAATATCATTTAAGAAGATTTTTTTCAGTAAAATAACTGACCTTCAGTTAGAAGGCATGGATGCAGTGAAAGGCATATGGCATATTCCATTTCATTGTGATAGCTGTTTCCCTTGCAAGAAAATGAGCCCACTCAGAACTAATTAACATGTCAAACCAAGTTAAGGCATACAGTGATTCAGAATGTGGCTGCTGTCATAGCTCACCACTGGGAGATTAGTATTTATTGTTCTTTTTATTTACATCAAGCCTTTGATGCTCTTGACGCTGTACAGGAGAGAAATAAAGACACAGCTCTTCTCCCACAGTGTTTATAGAAAGACCTTTTGAAGCTCTAGCCAGTTTTGGGCATAGTGAACAGCTATAGCCATTCACAAAAGATGCCTAACATGTAAGGGTCAAAAACCCACTACTGCTTTCTTTGCCTCTACGTATGCTGGTGGTTCTGTGTTCTCCGTATCAAATGTACTACTGTGAGTACATTGTACCTACAGTAGGATGCATATGTAGTAGCTTCAGCCTTCACCATGTGTGTCAAGTTATTTTCAGTTGCTGTTCAATATGCTATTATTCTAAACCAGAGGTGTCAAACGTGTGAACCGAGAGTCAGAGCCAGCCCATGCAGGGTTCAAGTAACTTCCTTTACCTGCTTCTTTTTCCAGGGGTGCTTCTGCAACCACACCATAACTTGCTTTCCCTCCAGCTCCCTCAGCAGCTCTTTGCTTCCTGCCTCCCTCCCCCCCCCCAACAGATAACAGGAAGAAAGAGAGAGAGAGAAAACAAAGCTTCAAGACCAACAATGTTTTATTCCAGGTATAAGCTTTTGTGTGTATAATATAGTGGGTTCAAAGCATCGAGGAGATGAGGTAACAGTGATAACAGCTCTTTATTAGAAGCAGCATGGTAGATGGCTGCACTAACAAGACTGGAGAACCAGCTGACGGGGCCACACCTATATAGAACTCTGGGTTCCTGCGCTAGCAGGTTATTGGGGCATTCAAACTGACCAGGGTTTGTGCAGGGCAGTAGGTATCAGGATCCTGCTGCCCATCGTTCCTAGTTCCCAAGCTCCGTTCTTTCAGCTCCAATGAGCTAAATAGGAATACCCAGATACTTGACATAATTCTACATACATAACAGTGTGCAAGCACGCTTCTTCTGAGGGAGGGAGGGAGGGAGGGTGGGTGGATGAATGGATTCTTCTGACAAGCACAATGTACAATATTGACTTATTCGGAAAACTTTTTTTGAAGGGGGAAAAAACCTGATCTCTCTGTTCCAATCTGGACTTATTTTCTTTCAAAAAGACCCTGATCAGGAACTAGAACGCTTGGATTGGTCCTTATATCTTGGAGTGTGAAGTGATTTCAGATGCCAAATGATAGTAGCATACATACAAGAATCCATTAGGCTTGTGTCTCACAGTAACAAGACAGGAAAAGTAGCTCTCAGTTCAGTCCAGGAGGATGTATTGCCTTGAGCTTCATTATCAACTGCAATGCAGAAGTCCCTATTTCTAATCTCCCTTTGAAATTCCTTTGTAAGAGCACTGCTATTCTTAGTTCAGCAACTGAAAGTTGTGGTTTCTAATGTCAGGCTGATTCCGCATTTGGCGTTTGCCCTCCTTTCGCTCCGGGGTTGTTCCATGTAGGCCAGATTTCCCGATTCCTCATTAGAGGATTTCCCCCGGATTCAATTCCCAATCTGTTCCATGTTTTCTGATTCCGCATTACCGCTGCTCCCGGAGTTCCCCCTCCCTCATATGTTTCCCTTTTTTTTTTACACGCATGCATGTTTGCGTTACAATGTAACGTCTTTGCTTGCCTTACAATGTAATGCCAGAGGCATAATACTGGCAAAGTCACGTGTTTTTCTTTCGCCCTGCCATTGGCAGGTTAAGCACCATGAAATCTGAGTCGGCAATCCACCGTTTTTATCCACACACTCTGAATGTTAAGCACACAGTTTTCCATTAAAACCTGTAACAAATTACAAACAGATGCGTGAAGGGAGGGGGGGGGAAGAAATATGCAGAGGGGTTAAGGGAGAAAGTTTCCCCAACCTATCAAAAATATAAAGCTGTAAACATAATCAAATTTCCGCTCCCGTTTGAGGCCATGGGGGGGGGGGAATCGATAAAGGTGGTAATCACGCATGTTTAAAGTAGTTCGTGCAACATCGCTTTTTATTTAGTTGTGTTGCAACGATCTTATTTGGAAAAAAATATAGCAGTCAGGATTGATTTTTTTCGGAGGGGGAAAGAACATAATCACAATGCAATGGCACATTATCAAATTCACGTGGAATATAGTAAAGGGGGGTGGGTGCAAGTAAGCGATGCATTCAGAAAAAGAAAATAGCGTTAAATCGTTATATTGCTTTCGCGTTGTAACACGAAACGAGTTGTTTTTTAAAAAAAATTAATCCATTTCAGGAAAATACTGCATAATTTTCAAAGGGAGTAATATTGCGGAAGTATGATGAAATAACTGGGCGGAATCATGGGTGTGGAGTTATGTGGGTGTGTTCTACTGATGCAAGAAGTTTGACAGCGCACTGGCTCGAGTTCCGCACATAAAATTCTGAGCCTCGAAACCGCAGCAAAACAAAGATCTGGTATTTTGCCGATCTCCTTAATCCGGGGCAGCACCGCTTCGGAGGCGGGTCAAACTGCCGCCCCGGTTCAAAATGTGTGGAAACCAACATCTGCCCCGGGGGAAACACAGCGTCAGAGCCGGAGCAAAGGCTAATGCGGAATCACCCACAGACTTATGTTCAGTTATTCTTTGCATCCTCCTGGACTGAATCCTCTTGGAAGGAATTGAGACCTAGGTTGCCTGTCTCATTACCAATGCTGGTATCTCCACACTTACTAGCACCCTGCATATTACACCTAATCCAATTAAGCCTGCTAGTGCCATTCACCTGCTATTGCCATTCCACATCTGAAATCATCATTTATAAAGTCTATATCTCCAGTACCACTTGTTACATTTTATGGCATGCATGGCCTGGCCCAACGAAGTAACATTTATATCAGATCTGAGTCTCATAACAAATGTGTTCAATAGGTCTGTTCTAAACCAGCCATCTTCAACCAAAATGTTGGGACCCTCAGATGCGTCATATTGTCAGCCCTTGGCTGGCAAATGGTGGGAGGATCAGGAGGCAAAGAGACAAGCAGGAATTGTGTCCTGTGACACTACAACATCATTTTCAAACAAAAATTTGAAAGTAATATCATCACATTGTGTGACATAGTAACTCCACTTCAAGTTCCTCAGCCGGAAATGAAGTCACAGAATTGTGCGGTGCCATTTTTCTTCACCATTCCCTGCCCCGCCCCATTGAGCACCGACAGGAGATAGGGGAATGATGGGAGTTTGCATACACAGGCGTGGTGCTTTCTACATATCGTTATATGACATTAAAAAGAGATGGTGAAATGAGGCTACTCAGCACTGAAGGTCCAGAAACTGAGTCCTCCAGTTTCTACCACATGACTTCCTGTCACATGCTCAGTGGGTACCATGCTGCCAACTGTTCACTTACCTGAATAAGTTCTTTGAAGGCAGTTCCAGAAGATTTCAAGTGGGGTTCTAGGTCTGGGAAGATTGAAATCTGTTGTAAATGTATTGGTTCTTTCTTTGTGCTGTTTATTTACCTAGGCTTAACAACCCTATATTTAGCTGTAACAGTTTTGAGTTACTTACCTGGGCCAAAAATTAGGCACACAAGTCCAATTAGGCACACAAGTCCTTGGATCCTTAATTTTTAATAATATTGACCCTTTATCCTCTGGTCTGAAAGCCTGATTTTAATAATAAAATACATATTTTGCTAATATCTTCCCTGATATGTTTGTTAACTAAATATTTGAATTTACTTTCAGTTAATTCTAAAACTTCATTGTTGGTCTCTTATTTGACAGCTCTTGGAAGGCAGTACCAGAGAAAAGTGTTTCTAGTAAAAGTATCTGTCTAATATATTTTACAGGGATACAAAGAATTCATTCTGTTTCTTTTTTACTTTTCTGACTCTGTTCAGTGCTTCTTTTTCATTTCTGTCCCCTAACTACTCTCACTTCTTTCCCACTCCGGTCAACTGTGCCTTTGGGATAATAGCCACATTTTACTTCTGGATAAAGCAAGTTAGTGCCTTGCTTCCATTTTGTGCAGACAATGAATATAGAAGAGCAAATCAGAACAAAATGTCCCCTTAGAAAAGGCAGGGCTGGGATAGCATATATCACACTTTACCTTCAGAGGACCCTTCTTTGAATGTTCTTCTTACCAAACAAGTATAATAAATTTCCTTCAGGAGGCAGTTTTGAAACCCAATTGGTCATGCTTGATAATGTTTATGCAGAAATGATACCTCGGGCCTGGTTCTCAGATGCCACATTCTGTACTTTTTTACAGTGTTAAAACGATCAAGTCATGTTTCTGTGATCAGTTCAGAGGTCAAGAATCTCAGCTTGGCCAAAGGAAATCCCCACCCCTAACATCTGTCAGCATCTGGAAGGGAACAGCAGCAATAGCTGCACTAGCTGGATCAGAAAGATGTTTGGAGATAGGACTGGAAGTGAAATGCTTCAGGCATCATCCTTTGGTCATCTTCATCAGCCACTGAAGAATACTCTGTCTCCAGGGTCAACGAGGAGTCTCCTCTCCCCCTCCCAAAAAAACCCCTGGTATTCCATCTCCACAGAGCTTTGCAGAGCGGAGAGCCAGTTTGGTGTAGTGGTTAAGCGTGCGGACTCTTATCTGGGAGAACTGGGTTTGATTCCCCACTCCTCCACTTGCACCTGCTGGAATGGCCTTGGGTCAGCCATAGCTCTGGCAGAGGTTGTCCTTGAAAGGGCAGCAGCTGTGAGAGCCCTCTCCAGCCCCACCCACCTCACAGGGTGTCTGTTGTGGGGGAGGAAGGTAAAGGAGATTGTGAGCCGCTCTGAGACTCTTCGGAGTGGAGGGCCGGATATAAATCCAATATCTTCATCTACCTCACAGGGTGTCTGTTGTGGGGGAGGAAGGTAAAGGAGATTGTGAACCACTCTGAGGGCGGGATATAAATCCAATATCTTCCTCTCCTTCTGCAGGTTGTTTCAGTGGATGGCTTTTAATTAGAAACTGCTTTGGGAGTCAATCTAGCTATCATTCTTATAAATAAACAGATACATGTGAAAAAAATTCCTACCAGCCCTTATAAAATATCTTTTCTACTTGGTATACTTGAGCAAATTGGATCCAATCACCCAGTCTCAGGCAGCAAGAGGATCCATTTTCCTTTTCCAGCCAGCATGTTTGTACACTGTGGACTGGATAAAGGGTATCCTGCTTTCTCGTTATTGAAGAGTGAAGGGCAATCTCTAGGTATTTGTGGAGAAAAGCACCTACAGGGATATCTCTGCCAATCAGAAATCTGACTTTCAGCCAATGCTTGTTGTTTTAGCTGTGTGTGTTGTCAGTTTCACATCTCCTAATCCACCCTTTTTGTTGATCTCTTGGGTGCCTGGTGAGGAAAGGAATGGGGATTATTTATCATACCAGTTCCAGGTTTCTGCAGTTGCCTTGCCCATTAAACATCATAGCAGGTGGTGACATTGGCTGTAGGTAAATCTCAGGGACCAAACATGAAGAGCAGAAGGAGCAGGGCTCCGAGGAGTAAGCCTGGCTAAAGACAGGCCTAATCAGGACATTTCAATTCCCCTCAGGTTTCAAGCTCAGAAAACTCAGCATCATTTGAGAAAGAATAGGGGTGATTCCACACTCACCTTGATCCAGGGCAGGCTTCCATTTCCGCACAGAGCAAGCTGGCGATTTTGCACCAGTTGCTCTGCGCCACCATTTTGCGTGGGGCAAACCCGTGATTTGCTGCGCCTCAGTGTAAACCTGAAAAAACAGTTTTACACTGCGGCGGGGCAAATTGCAGGTTTGCCCCTCGCAAAATGGCAGCGTGGAGCAACTGGTGCAAAATCAGCAGCTTGCTCTGTGCAGAAACGGAAGCCTGCCCCAGACCAAGGTGAGTGCGGAATCAGCTTAAGTCACTCACAGAAGATGCAAGCATTCTTCAGATGACAGGCATATTTGAAAGCATTTTTGCTCGTACCAAGTGATGTTTTACAAATGTGATTTTTTTTTCACTGTATTGTTGTTAACATAGGCTGAGAACAGACAGGCATTCTGGGGCGGCTGGGAGGCGTTCCGAATTGGGACAGCTCAAAGGGAGCTGTCCCGGAGCCTCCAGACGGTCCCCACCGAGGCAGCCTCATCCGGTTTGCGAGGCGGCTGGGCACCTCCACACAGGAAGGCGCCCTAGAAGCTGGATTCCCTGTTTTTTCCCTGGGGGGGGGGGAAGTGCTGGTGCTCTCTGATTGGTTGCATTAAAAAAAATCCAGAACAGCTTGGGGCGGCTTGAAAGCACCAGACTGCCAAGTCACCTCCTGTACGCCCTTCCCCTTCCAGATGACGTTGAGACTCCTGGCAGTGGCCCCAAAATTTGCTACCACTTCTAAAGTGCTAGCTTTTTGAGCTGGGTGCAGCGGTCTTAAAGACGGGGTGAGTGCGGGATGGGGATGCCCGGCAGCTGTTGCTGTCTGCAGGGATTTTTTGGGCCAACTTCAGAGGCATCTCTGAGTCGACCCAGAGTGTCAGTCTGTAATCAGCCATAGGGTGTTTTTACATTCTGTTTGATCCGGAGTTTTAGAATCTTCAAATCGCCTGCCATCGTTCTGCTTTAATTATTTTCCTTTTACATTGCTGGATTTGTTCTGCTCATTTTGCATAGCCAAACTTCTATATTTCCTGTTGAAAGAGTTTCAATTTGTGCAGGGGGTGGGGCCTCTGATCAGATGGCAGATGGAATACCAGTGCTTAGTTAAATGTATACAATTGCTTGGAAATCGTGTCAACACTGCAAAAACAATACAAATCTAAATTACAAGATGAGACCAGCAATGATATGTAAAAATTTCAGTTCTTATGCAAATTACTGCACCTTGTGGCTTTTGGAGGAGTCTTTTAAAATGCATTAAAACTTCTACAATACAAGTTTGAAATGCCTGTACAGAAATGACTGGATCAAAACTAGTTTTGAGAAAAACATCGCAACAGCAGCGCCAGAACTCATCTCACTGAAACAAATGTAGATGCTTCGGGCAGCAACGATGCAAAACAGTTGTGAGAACGTTAGGTAATGTAAAAGGTGAGTTTCCAATGCAGTGATAGAGAGTCACAAACTGTCAGTGTAAAAACACCTATAGAAAACTGCAGGGTTCATTTTGTATAAAAATAGGTGGTGGAGCTCATCCAGGGATTGTTATGCAGCTGCACATACTATTCAATGGAGAAGGAGGTGGAACTCTCAGAAGGAGGAGGTGGAACTCTTAGAAAGGTTCAGGAACTGTGCTCCTGTGAGCTCCCACTGAATCTGAGGCCTGGAAAACTGTGCTGAAGTCAGTGTTTTGACTGAAGAAGGCAATCAGTCAGTAACTGAAAGAAACCTATATGTAACTGGAATTCATGAAGGAAACAAGAGTGTAAAACAGTAGAGGATTTTGAACTGGGTAAGATGAGGGCACAGAAAGTAGTAGTAGTAGGAAATAATAAGAAATATGTAGGCTGGGTTGGAACTGTGTTTCCTCTTGAAGTCCATGGATTTCATTTTGTTTTGGAGAGATTGTTGACATAGTCTATTTTTGTATCCTATGTCTGAGCAATTGCTGACATGGTCTGCTTTATAGCCTCGTGCTTTTCTAAGGTTGGGTGTGGTGCACAAGAGACCTGTCTTTATCCATATCAGTTACAAAAGACTAGAAGGTCCCAAAGTGTCCTCCTATCATAGAGGCTCTATGAATAGAGCTATTTTGCCCGTTTCAAAAATAGACAGCTATTTTGGATGTTCCATGCACATATGAAATGGATGTTCCATGCACATTCAAAGGTGATCTTCCAGAGGTCTTCTGAAGTACCTCTTGCACCACTAAGGTGATAAAAAGCCAGAACTGGGGGAGGGAAGGAGGGGGAAGCAAGTGCACACCAGGAAACACATCAGTGGATGCCATGGTGCTGATATGCACCATGTTGAGGATTAATGACCTGCTGTGCTTGTGTTGTCAACACCGGCAGCTGTACATGGGTCATCAAAATAATCTGACTATTCAGAGAAGTCAACATATATGCGCCTGTGGGATGAATGCACCAAGATGGATGAAAGCATCAGGATCCTAAAGTATCATGCCCATGAAGCAACTCTGAGCACACAACGATACATTACAGTATTTCTACACTGTACATTACCATGATGTGCATGTAACCGTGAGGTAAACTCATTCTTTTTCATCCCACAAATGCTGAGATGACCTTTCTTTCTCATCAGAGATTTAAAAGTTGCAATTTACCAATTACCCATGTCCACTGAATTGACTGACAAACTGAGAAAAATCTCGGAATGGAATCTGTTCTTCGTCCATTTTCAGGCCTATCTCGTTGTACTGTTTTATTGCTAAGTTTTTATATGTTGTCAATTATTTATCTCAAGAATCTCCCCTTTCTGCCATGCATAATGCACACTGTCTGCCATGCATAATGCACACTGTCTGCATTGTAGAATAGTTCCAAGTGTTAACCAAAACTCTTATGGGACATTTTGAAAGATGGCGGGGGGGGCGGGGCGGGGGACAGTTATAATGATTTTTGCTTTTGACCATTTGTTTCTTTCAAGTATTTATTGTAGTCTTATTTTTTAAATAGGTGACTATTAATGCCCTTCTCAATGACAAGCAAAGCGATGTGTATTTTATATGCAGAATATAAACACTTAATTACAAGTCAATATTAAGAGGCACACAGCAGCACGGATCCACAAGTAACCTCTGCAGACAGAAGGGATTTCCCTTTGCTGATTACAACTTCGTCACCTCTTCGCTCCTGCCAAAGCCTGAAATTTCCCCTGAAGTGCTGCTCCTGAAGGATTACAGCAAGAAGGGTGGAGTTGACACTATCCAGGTAGGGCCTGGAGATTTCCAGGAAGATCAACAGTTCGCCAGATGATAGGGATTTCCCTTGGAGGAAATAGCTGCTTTGCAAGGGGGACTCCATTGCAGTATACATTGCTGAGGTCTCTACTCTCCCCAATACCTGGCCTCTCCAGGCTGCACCCCACATCTCCAGGAATTTCCCAACTTGGAGTTGGCAACCCTAAAAGGGGATGGTGGAGATCTGCTGGGAAAATTGCCCCACTTCCATTCATGGAAATCATCTGATGGATCCAAGCCAATTTGTGAAAATGCCTAAAGAGGTTACTCATTTTTCCCTTAGTTCCAGAAATTCTATAAGTACAGAATCAGAAAAAGTCTTCATGAATGAACTATTTAGGCCACCAGTGGCTCTAATAAAAACTATATCAGTATAGAATTGTGTATGATCTTCAGCAGAATACCAAAGGGATTGTAAATAAAAGGGAGGTGTTTCTATGAATAAGCAGCATACTACTATTTTCAAGTGAGTCAACTTTGTATGTGATGTTTTATTTTTTCAAAGCTGTTCTGCATAGACTTGTCACAGAGGGTTAGAGGGATACGTGGAAGGAAGCATAGCCCTTGGCCGTCTGTTAATTTCATTCAGCACCTTTCATGTAGTTTAGTCATTTGTTAAATCCTCATGGTGATCCCCAACAAACACGTTCTACTACATTTGTAATTCCAAATGAAAATGCATTTTAGTGCCAAAGAACGTACATTGTATAGTGTTGTTACGTAGCAGAACTAAGCTTCCAACTCTTGGGGTTCCCAGAGGAAACCAGAGGCCGCTGTCTGGATGAAAGCACTGAACATGGTTAGTTTAACTGAACTATGGTTTCAGATGACAAAGCCCTTCTGTAGGATAGTCATCCTGGAACATTTTGCATCCTTGGATTTCTGCTTTAGAATAAAATATGAGAACAAGTCAATTGTTACGCAGATGGGGTAACAGTTTGGGTTTTTCCATTTTAAAATTCCAGCAATACAGGTGTCCCCCCCCCCCCCCCCGAATACTTGTTTGCATGTGCTGTTTTTAAATCAAATGTTGTACATGACATTGGGCAACAGTATCTGTTCTTGCACTGCCTTGGCTGATGCGCAGAGCAGATTAATATTTATTAACATCTGCATCCTCTAGAATTATATGGAATTCTTTGCATCTTCTTGATTATTTCAACCTACTCTCTTCTTCAGTGGTGAGAGAATGCCTGATGTTGCAAGCTATTAGTTTGCCAGAGGAAACTTGTGTTCTTAGGCCTAATCATGCCCAGGGAAGGTTAATTGTAGTGGATTAAGATTGCATCTCTTGGATCTAATTCCATCCAAACATTTAACAGGCACAGGATAACTCTGCACTGGTAAAAAAACCATGGTCTATTGTGGCTTGTAGACACCTCTACAAACTGTGTTATTCCAATTGCAACACACTGGATCCTTTTTCAGTGGTGGTATGGCGGTACCTCATCTTTGGAATGCCCTCCCCTTTGAGGCTTGCCTGTCATATACCATTCTTCTTCTTTTGATACCAGACCAAAATATTCCTCTTTAACCAAGCTTTTAAATAAGAGGTTCAAGGTGTTTTTTTCCTGCTACGATCAGTTCCTAGCCTGTGGACTGTTGCATCAACATCATTTTAGTCTCCTGTTTTATAAGTGAAAGACAGAAATTCATTACCAGTCAAACTTCCTATAATATGCTATGTGGACAGCATTTCCCACGAAATCGGACATTCTGGCCTCGGTTTCACTACTCTTTTTTCCATGTCATACTAACATAAAATTGAATGGAACAATAGAGCAGAGATCTGCAGTGGGAGGGAAACGAACACCAGGTTTAATTTAACCAGTATGCAAATGAATAGCTGGCTTTTTGAGCTTTCTTTTCAGATTGTTCTTTCTTTGCTTTGTTGCTGACAAAGGGACCCCTTTTCTCTGCTAGGCAGGATTATTATGTTCCAGCAATATGTAGGCTTCATTGACAAAATCCATGCCTCTTACATAACCAGTCACCCTGAGCCCATGCATTTGTAACATTTTTATTTGATGCTCATGTCCTCTAATAGGAGGATAGAGCCTTGTGGATAAATGAAGACCAACAGAAGACATTGCTATGAGCTGTACTACATCCCTATAACGTTACAGCACTGGTATGTGTGTGTGTGTGTGTGTGTGTGTGTGGAAATCAGATACTTCACTTATTGCAATAAAAACGATTCAGTTCTTTAGCTAGCTGGCTTATATTGAGCCATAGCAATAAATGTACTTCTAGCTCAGAGCTGGAGCAGGTAGCTGTCAAATCAATGGAAGCACATGGGTAGCTGTTAAATTCCAGAGACTATTTCAGCACATCTATAGCTAAGGCATATACTCCGTAAGCAAAAAACAAGACCAGGCATCAAAATATATGGTTTGCACACCTCAACTTGCAATAGAATCAAATGCCAAACTCCTTTGTACAGTGACAGGAAGCGTCTTGTCTGTGATTGTAACTCTGCTTAGGATTGTGCTGTAAGTCACACAAAAGCAAATGGCCCCACGAGACCACTGTCCTGCCAGGTTATTGCATTGTCTCATTTCCCCCCCCCCCCACCTCCTAGTACAAAAGGAGCTTCTGCTATTGCTGAAGTTTCTAAAACGGGGTTTCTATTCTAGTTCTGTCTTCGAGGACTAGTGTGTTTTTCTGACAGTTCTCCATTTGCAATAATCTTTTCATGTATGTCCTATAAATTAAATGTAGGCTACTTCTGCCTGCTGGAAAGTCCATTATAACCAGAAAGCTATTGGTTTAGGAAGATGGTGAGATATTTGGAAAAGTTTAAACAATTTAAGACGATTGGTTGGTTAATAAGAAAATGAATGGATAAGATGTTTAAATAGAGTGATGGAGTTGTATTTGGATGAAATGTTAATAGTTATAAATTCATGGAATATTATAATGTATCTATGGCCTGGGACTCTCACAGAGGTGGATTGGTGTTGGAATATATAACAATAACCAGAAAGCTAGCACAGCCTATCGACAGAGCACTGCCTGATCCAACAAAAACCATCATTGCACATATTCTAGGTATTTCTTAGTGGCACTGATATGGTATGGAAGAATTGGGTTTATCTTATTTTTATGTAGAACAGGCCTGAAAAGTGACCAAAAGGTTGTGAGACCTAAACTGTTTGCCCTTTGGGAAGAATTTTTCCTGTATTACCTCCTACAGATTAATTCAATTCTATCTGTTCCATGTACCCGAGCCAGCTAGGAAACACATGTTACCTTTGTGCAGTGAAACAGTGACTACGTATGCACAGACCTTTGGGGATTATGCATGCTGAATATTAATCATGCCTCTGGAATTCTTCAAGACATTGTTTAGAATGCTGCACATAATCATAAATATTATGCTTGGACCAGCCCAGGAGATCTCCACGCCACAAAGTCCCCTCTCCAGTGGACAACTTCAAATTATGACTGATATCATAGTGATGCTAAAATATCCCCAGGACCAGTTCACCTCGCTCATGGTAATTGGGTTGGTTACCTTTTCTTCTTTCCGATGAAATTCTAGTTCATTCCCCCAAGCGTAACAAGCATGTAGGTCAGTGCCATAAATTACAGTTTTTTCAGAGAAATGCAAAAGTTCAGGGCTGATTGCATGTTGTGTTTTTCTTCTCCCGAAGGCCAGTGTGTCATCTAGCTGGATTCTGCTTCTGTGCAACTTCTGTTTCTGAGGAGAGCAGCGATACACATAAACAGGGCGGCCAGTGAATATACAATATCTTCAGTGTGCCATGTTTTTCTATTATTATTCTATTATAGCAAACTATTTGTAACAGAATTCTCCTGTGCAGACAACCCATCCAATTGTGAATGATAATACAGATTCCTAGAACATGGGACGGCAGCCTAGTTGTTGCCTAGGCAGACTATCATGGCTAGGATTGTAGAAAATGCTGGGGCTTCCTGAAGACATATTAGGGTTGCCAAGTCCAATTTAAGAAATATCTGGGGACTTTGGGGGTGGAGCCAGGAGACTTTGAGGGTGGAGCCAGGAGACATTAGGGGTGGAGCCAAGATCAAGGCTGTGACAAGCATAATTGAACTCCAAAGGGAGTTCTGGCCATCACATTTAAAGGAATGGCACACGTTTTCAATGCCTTCCTTCCATAGGAAATAATGAAGGATAGGAGCACCTTCTTTTGGGGCTCATAGAATTGGACCCCCTGGTCCAATCGTTTTGAAACTTGGGGGATATTTTGGGGAGAGGCACTAGATGTTGTACTGAAAATTTGGTGCCTCTACCTCAAAAAACAGCCCCCCCCAGAGCCCCAGATACCCGCGGATCAATTTTCCATTATTTTCTTTGGGAATAAATCTCCATAGGGAATAACAGAGTCCCGAGCAGACATTTCCCTCCCCTCCCCCCGCTTTCTGATGACCCTAAAGCGGGGGGGCCCCTCCAAACTGGAGGATCCCCTGCCCCTACCTGGGGATTAGCAACCCTAAGACATATGTTTGACCCACCTGCCAGACAAGCAACCATTCTTGTGCTAGCCACAAGAACAGGGCCAGGCAGGGAAGAAAAGAGTCACACATGGGACTGTAATACACAGGATATTTAGAATATTTGGAAAGCCTGTTGTTCCTCAAAAGAAACACTCAGTTCCTGCTTTCCAAGGGAAATGTTGAATTATCCTGATCCTCAGAGAGCAGTGGGGGCTTTCTCCCTGCCTTTGCACCCCTGTTCTCTCCTTTCTTCACATTTCAGGGCACTTCAGAAAGCCTGTTGCTGGAAGCTTTTGCTCTAGCCTCCCCTCCTGCCTTCTTTCTCAAACCCTCCTTCTCTCCAACTGAGAGGAATAACTTGCTCACACTCTAGGTGGTTTCACATGGTGACTATTTGTAAGTGAATTTTACTATTCTAACACAGTAAAAATCTAGTTGCAAAACATGTTATTTAATGTGTGTGAATGCACCCTCTGTGGATAGTACTACCTTTTTGTATAGATTTGACAATTCCTCCACCTTTATACTTGTGTAATTTTTCTTCATGTATGTATGGGGTATGGTTTCTGATTGTTCTTTGGGTCTCTGCTTTCTTCCTTCAGGTCTTGCAGCAGTCCTTTGATAGCCAGTGAAAGATCCCTGCTACTTTTCTGTGGGTCATAGAGCTACTGCACCTTTAGAAACCTTTCAGAACAATCAAGAGATTTTGCTCCATCTTGAACCACTGTTATAATATGGGCCAGAAGCTGTACAGTTAAAGGTAAAGAGTAAGACAATTTCCATACATTGGTTTTCTGAGGCTATTTTGTGAATGAGAACCATGACAGAGGAGTCAGACATGGACAGACTTTTAAAAACACGAGGTAGGTTAATCTGATGTCATCTATTATAAACCCAGGCAACATGTTATCAGTTGAACCATACTGTCTCTAAAGTCTACAGTTTCTATCAACCAACCCACATTTTTGTGTGCCTGGAACATTATGTATATCAGGCCTTCCTCACCACAAATTTTCATATTGAAGATGGTGCAATGAAATTTGCATGGATCGCTAATTAAACAATGTGATTGCATCTATAAGATTCCTTAAAGCCCTTGTATTATGTATCTCTGAATAAGAGCACAATTTTCACATAAGACCACATGAGGAAACTGTGTGTATGTGTGTGTAGTGTTTTCTCATGCGGTCTTGTGTGTATGTATGATGTATGTATGTGTATATATGTGTGTGTGTAATTAATTTTGAAGGGTGTTTACTGTTCTTACATACACATTCTTTAATTGCCTGTTTAATGTTATCGCAAGCCTTAATGTGCAAGATTTTTTTTTGATAACCCATTTACTTTCAAGCGGGAGAAGGAGTGAGGCATACAATCCCACAAGATTTCACAATAGCATGTCTTCATTTGCCTTGTACAATAATAAGTATAAGATTACTCTGAGCCATTACTCTCTGTTTTGTAATGGACTCTCTCACGGAATTTTCTACACATGTCCCATGGGAAACCTTAACTCCTCTCATCTACACCATAGAGATGACCAAGTGTTGGAACCAGTTGAATCATTTGTGGTTCATAACTGAAACCACAAGAGTTATTTAACTGCCTTGCACGGTCCTGTAATGTAGTATCTTGCCTCACTTTGCCTAATGGTAGGGCCAGAGAGATAACACTCTGCACTTTAATCAAATGAAAACAATGCCTCTAGCCTCCAAGGTGAAGTTTTATTTGTAAGAATCAGTTTGTTGTTATTGTTTAATTGTTCCCAGGGGTGGAATTCTAGCAGGAGCTCCTTTGCATATTAGGCCACACAGCCCTGATATAGCCAATCCTCCGAGAGCTTACAAAGAAGAGCCTTGTAAGCTCCTGGAGGATTGGCTACATCAGGGGTGTGTGGCCTAATATGCAAAGGAGCTCCTGCTAGAATTCCACCCCTAATTGTTCCAAAGATCAGTAAGTTATTAGGGTTTGTAGAATCTTTCGGGCTCAAGTGCCGTGTTCTACTGGAGAAAGTTTTTCTTCCAGACGTTTCGTTCTCGGCTGCGGAGAACATCGGCTCAGTGGCGGATGTTCTCCGCAGCCGAGAACGAAACGTCTGGAAGAAAAACTTTCTCCAGTAGAACACGGCACTTGAGCCCGAAAGATTCTACAAAACCTAATGATGTTACCAGCCGTGAAAACCTGAAATCTTTGATCAGTAAGTTATCTCGAATGGTTGTTAAAGGACCAACACTTCAATTATTATTTGATTCAAATTTTCAGAAGTTACTAAGCCAACAGAAACATTTGAGCTCTGGACCCTTTTTAGTCTGACTACAGACTAGGCTAAGGACAGAGACTGACAGTCTCTACCTGAATGTAGACAAAGGCCATGACTCCTTGCTGCTCCTACTAGATAGTACACAGGGGACCATGCAATTTTGTTGACACCTTGAGAGACAGAGACGTGTGTGTCAGGAGATGTTTTTTGAACTCATTTAAACAATTCCTTACAGACCAGGCTCAAAGGATGGCTATGGGACACTAGTTATCATTAGTGTGGGACTTGTCCTGCAAGGTTTCACAAAGTGTAGTCTTATCCTCCATGCTATTCAATCTCAATGTAAAGCCCTTAGGAGGAATCATTCCTAGTTTTGGAACGGTTTGCCATCAGTGTGTGGATAACCCCAAACTCTATATCTCTCTGTACAAATCTTCTGGGGATGTGGCAGAGGGATCAAGCGCTGTCTGACTACTGTGGTTAAATATCTGACAGTAAACAAATCTCAGCTCAGCCCTGACAAGGTGGAGGTAATGGAAAGCCTGAGGTCTTGACAAATATCATGCTTCCCGCTTTTGATGGTATTCAGCTGATTTTTGCACTGATTTACATTATATATTCCATCTTGAGTGTCAGTGAGAAAATAAATAAATGCATAGGTTTATTTTCCTAATCACAGCATTTCTTTTGAAAAGTACGCGACTCATCTGTCAAGGGATGTCTAATATTTCATTCTATTGTAGATTAGGATCACACAAGTATTCATATTGTTTCAGCTTCACACCACCTACAAGGAATACTGTAAGAACACCATAGACCACCCTGAACACTGGACAGTGCGCCATATGACTATATTAGAGGGCTGTACTATTGGTGCATTACTCCACTTTATGTTGTGTATGAGAAGTGTTACTGATAATGACCATAGGGCACTTTCATATGTATCGCTTGTGATTCTTTGCTACTTGATCCATTTTAGTTATCCCAACCTCACATACCACACTCCTTGGCACGCAACATCAAAATTATTGGATCTATGCAGGATTGTCTCTTAAGAACAATCTTTAAGATTATCATACACATGTGGTTCTGTCATATGCAATCATATACATGTGGTTCTGATAATATGTGAGTATTTCTAGCAGCACTTAGTGATTGTGAGGTATAAAAAATGAGCAGAGTAAAAAACAAATACTCTTAAATGCATTCCTGTTAGCAGAGTGGGTCTTGGATGACACTGGGCAATAAGGCCTTAATGTCTTAGACCGATTCCTCACCAGCAGTTGCTCAGCCCCTGGGCTTCTGTTTCCCTAGCTCAGGCGATCAATTCCTCGCCAGTTGCTGCACAGGTGCATTTTGATTTGCAGCTCCCTCCATTTTCCCTCACAGCTTCCTGCTCTTGTTTTTGGAGATCTGAAAGCTGCGAGGGAAATTGGAGGGAGCCAGGGATCAAAATGCACCCACACAGCAACTGGTGGGGAATTGATCACTTGAGCCAGGGAAAGCAGAAGCCCGGGGGGCAGAGCAACTGCTAGTGAGGACTTACTCTTTGCAGCAGTGTGCCAACTTATATAGAAGGAACTGTTGGCTTGATCTGCAGCATCACCACTATGCAACGGCAGAGAATAGTACTGTAGCCAAAGCGCAAGAGGGATCAGATGACACAAAGAGCCACCCAGGTTCCATTTGGTCTCAGTTATTCAGGCTCTGATTGAATCCCAGTTAGATCATTGCCATGCACTCAGTGTAAGGCTGCCTTTGAAGTCTGTTTGGAATCTCCAGAAGTTAAAGAATCCAATTGCAAGACTACTAATTGGTATGCCAAAGGTGAGTATATTACATCAGTTTCATTGGCTCCCAATCCAATTTGAAGCACAGTTCAAAGTGCTGGTAGTGCTTGACTTTAAATATCTAAATGGCCTAAGGCAGGAAACCTGAATGACCACCTTCTCCCATGTGAACCTATCCAGACATTAAATTCTGCCCCAGAGGCTCTGATCTGTGTGCATCCATCATCTCTAGTGAGACAGTGAACACTGGAGAAGGCATCTGTTCTTCAGTGGCACCTCACCTGAAGAACTCCCTCCCTGATGAGATTTGCTGGCCAACTAAACATTGATCATTAAAGCATTAGTCTAAGATATTTTGTTGCTCTGAAGTATTAATGAAAATACATTCTGTTGGTTTTCTGCTGGTTTTTAAATCTTGTTACTCATTTATCATCGTGTCTTGTTTGAGTCTGCTGTCCTAACATTTCTGATACTTTATTCTCTTTACTGATATTTATTTCACTGCTGCAGTTATAAGTTTTTCCCTTATTTTTGCACTGTTATTTTGCAATAACAGTTGCAAAATTGGTTGCAAAATTGTACTTTTTACATAAACAGCCTTCCAAGCCTTTGGCTGAGATTTTAGAAGTATTTTCAATAAACAATCAATTAATTTGGGTCTGTAAAACTGCTAGGCTCCAGCTTGGCTTCCAAGTCTGAGCTGCACGTAGAATGCCTTACCCTAACGTGTACTAAACCAGCCACCTGCCTTCACCAGTGCAAAAAAACCCTGCTGCTTTGCATTTTAATCTTAACTGTATGCAAGAGGAAGCCTTTCCCCTTTGTTGTGAATCCCTCTTCCTCTCATGGATCAGTGGTGGGCATCTGCTTTGCTTCCAAAGGCCCTCAGTTCAGTCCCAGACATTTCCAGTTTTAAAAAGGATCAAATGATATGTTATGTGAAAGACCTCCACCTGAGACCCAGGCGGGCCACTTCTGATCAGAGTAGATAATACCGACCTTGGTAATAGTCTTGCTCAGTATGCCAGCTTAAATAAGATGCCTGCTTAGTTAGTAGGACATCAGCTTTGCATTCAGAAGGTCCCAAATTCAATCCCTGGCATCTCCAGCCAAAAAAGATCAGGCAGTAGCTGATGTGAAAACCCCTGACTCAAAATCCTGGAGCTCAACTGCCAGTCAGAGCAGATAGCAGTGATTCAGAAAACAGATTATCTGACTCACTGTCAGGCAGCTTCATGTGTGCTGGTGGAGACATATCGTAATTATTCCCACGATGACAAATGGCAGCAATTTTGTGTATAGTAAAATAAGCTTTTCATAATATATCCTTCACAGTGTGTAGAGAGGGGAGGCATACATGGATGGCAAGACTCACTCCCCCCCTTCCCTGCCACAGAGCTCACTTTTCAAATTATGGTGCAGAAATCTTGGGCACTGATTCTGGTTTCTGTGTTCCTTTCCCCTGCTGTGTAAAAGATCAACTGCTCCTTTCACAGAAGATCCTCCCATCGCTCAAGGCATTGGGACCTTGGTCAGCCCTGCTGGTGGTAACTGGAGTCTATCCCACATTAAGTGTATTTAGCTATGCTATGGATTAATAACTTGCTGGGGATAGGCTGGGTGTGCCAATGCCTCTCTCGGCGTTGTGCTAGAGAGACTTTGAAACCCGTCCTCCTCTTTCATTTTGTTCTTCATTAGCATGAAATATTCCCGTGGCTGAGATATCTGGGATGCAGCAAGCACTGAAGGCAAGGGCCAAATTCCCATCGATTACAGAGGAGCTGGAAGGAACTCTTGGGGAGTTACCACCATTTTTTTAAAAAAAAAATGGTTGCATAATCAAATTATGAGGTATATTCCATGGCTCATTAAAAGTTTCGCTTAGGGTTTATTGACACAGCTGCTTCATGCTGTAATGGGAGTATAAAACTACAAGAGAGAAGAAAGGTGCTTCAGAGAAGGCGTTTTCTAGTGTTTTGGGTGCTGCTGGGCAGAACCACACTGCCAAACATACTGCCGCTGCTAGTGTGGTACGGGTTATTACATTGATATAGCTGTTCCAAAGCTTCTGCTTTCCCTGTCTCAAGTGATCAATTCCCCACCAGTTGCTGTGTGGGTGCATTTTGATCCGTGGCTCCCTCCAATTTCCCTCGCAGCTTTCAGATCTCCAAAAACAAGAGCAGGAAGCTGTGAGGGGAAATGGAGGGAGCTGCAAATCAAAACGCACCTGTGCAGCAACTGGTGAGGAATAATTTTTTGTTGGTTATTATTCAAAAAATAAATATTTAACTCTCCTTCCCTTTTCTCCTATGCTTAAGGTGACCAACAATACTCAAAGCAACGCATGAAACAAAGCACTAAAAAGCAGCCCAGCTTTCACACTTTATAAGACAATGCAAGAGCAATCACACTGTATACTGATCCCCTTCAGTTCCCAAAAGCCTTCCACAGGAGAAAGTTCTTAAAACTTCTTATGAAGGTCAAAAAGGTTCTGTGCTCAAACGGTTTTCTCTGGATGGGATCTTCCAGTTGGAGTCAGACTTGGACCTGTGGTTGGTGTCATACTAAGCGCTCTTGGTGGGTAGGCTTGCCAGTTTCCAGGTGGTGGCAGGGGATCTCCCAGTTTGGAGACCCTCCCCCTGCTTCAGGGTCATCAGAAAGCAGGGGCGGAGGGAAATGTCTGCTGGGCATTTCATTATTCCCTACAGAGACCAATTCCCATAGGGTATCATGGAGAATTTACCTGTGGGTATCTGGGGCTCCAGGAAGACTGTTTTTTGAGGTAGAAGCACCAAATTTTCATAATAGCATCTCATGCCTCTCCTTAAATTACCCTCCAAGCTTCAATAAGATTGGACCAGGGGGTCCAGTTCTTTGAGCCCCCCCCCTCGAAAGGTGCCCCTATCCTTCACTATTTCCAAAGGAGGGAAGGTATTTAAAAGGTATGAGGTCCCTTTAAATATGATTGCCAGAACTCCCTTTGGCATTCAGTTATGCTTGTCACAACCTTGTTCTTGGCTCCACCCTGAATGTCTTCTGGCTCCACCCCCCAAAGTCCCCAAATATTTCTTGAATTGGACCTGGCAACCCTATTGGTGGGTGGTTTCGGGGTTGGCTGCTTGCCCTTGGAATGCCCTCAGCCTTTTCTAGAAGCCGTGACCAATAACCCTAAATGGAATACCTTAAACTAAAATGGTGCTGTTGTTTGCCATGGGATGAAAAGAATACTCATCTGCAGACACAGGATGGTGTTTTGGGAAGCTCACCAAGCCAGGCAAATGGCTATAGGCTCATACTTGGGGCTCAGTGTGTGGGCCACGTTTGAGTGGCAGGGGCATGAGAAGGCCAGGGATCTTGCCTTTGTTGTTCAAGGGGAGGAAGGATCCTCCACCTCATGTTTTGGTCATCAGGTTCATGCATAGCAGTTGGCCTGAAGTTCTGATCATCCGGTTGGCTATGCTGCCCTGTCTAGTGTGGTGTGGAGCATGGGACCCTAAGGGTATCAGAAAAGCTTGCTGCAAGGCAAATAGAGAGATGAAGAAAGTACTTGAGGATGGGTTGGGAATTTACTTGCCTCATCCTAGCAAATGGGCAGAATGCTGTGACCTGCATAGGGGGGATGGCATTCATCTTTTTGAGAGGGGCCACAGTATTTTCGTCCAAGGCCTGCATTGTTGACTGCAGTTGGTTTTAGGCCAGCCAACAGACACTAGGGCCTAAGCAGAGGCTTGACCCTGGTGGTGGCAGGAAAGAGTCTTTGGGAAGGTACAGTGGAACAGTGATTACCATTCTTGGCACCCCTGCATTTGGGGCAAGGCGTCTGTCAGGACCATCTTTTGGGTTGTGCAGGTCTTGAATTGGAATTCAGAGTGCCTGCAAAGGTAAAAGTAGTCCCCTTTTTCCAACTCTGGGGTGACATCGCATCACAGCAGACTTTTTATGTTGTGGTTTGCCATTGCCTTCCCCAGTCATCTACACTTCCCCCCAGCAAGCTGGGTACTCATTTTACCGACCTTGAAAGGATGGAAGGCTGAGCCAACCTCGAGCCAGCTATCTGAACCCAGCTTCCACCAGGATCGAACTCAGGTCGTGAGCAGAGAGTTCAGACTGCAGTACTGCAGCTTTACCACTCTGCTGCTTGGGGGGCTGCAGCTCCAGGGTGGCAGCCTGCTTGCTATGCCAGCCCAATGCTAGCTATCAAATGATGACTCGCACCAGGAGCAGTGGGGTCGCCCTATTCATGGCAAGGAGGTGTCCAGGGGTGACCCCTGGCTGGGTCTATTCCACTTCATTATTTGCCATTGCCACTGGCAACAAGTTAATAGATTAGTAAAGTTTAACCCAACCTACGTGTCTGTCTCTTTCTTCTGACTGGGGCAGCAGTTTTCCTTACTGTTGTTGGCAACTTTTGTTCTGTCAAGACTGACATCTAATCTCTATCTTGCTCTTTTTTTCAGCCCTTCATCTCCCCCCCCCCCCCCCCGTTCTTCTTTAGATTATAAGGCTACAGGCAACATTTGTGTGCCTTGTATTTTGATTTTAACACTGCCTAGCACCTTATTTTCAAGATTTTTCATAAATAATTAAAATGATTGACTGGTGATTGACTGTTCAAATTCCTCTTCTGCCAATGAATGCTCCTTGCGTACAAAGATTAGATACAAAGAAGAACTTGTTTAACTAAAACATTATCAATTGAATGCAATTTATTTATTAACTTCATTTATACCCCACTTTTCTTTCCACTGGGGACCAAAATTGGCTTACAACATAATTCTCCCCTTTCCCATTTTATCATCAGCAATAACCCTGTGAAGTTGGTTTGGCTGAGAGTACGTGACTGACCCAAAGTCGCCCAGCAGACTTCCATGACAGACTGAGGATCTCCTAGCCGGTTTGGTGTGGAGAGCCGGTTTGGTGTAGTGGTTAAGTGTGCGGACTCTTATCTGGGAGAACCGGGTTTGATTCCCCACTCCTCCACTTGCACCTGCTGGAATGGTCTTGGGTCAGCCATAGCTCTGGCAGAGGTTGTCCTTGAAAGGGCAGCTGCTGTGAGAGCCCTCTCCAGCCCCACCCACCTCACAGGGTGTCTGTGGTGGGGGAGGAAGGTAAAGGAGATTGTGAGCCGCTCTGAGACTCTTCGGAGTGGAGGGCGGGATATAAATCCAATATCTTCTTCTTCTTCTAGTCCAGAACTCTAACCACTACACCACACTTGCCCTAAACAATGTCACATCCCTTCATACAAGTACAGAATCACATGAATGCATGACTTGGCAAAGTCAGTCTCTTTTGCTGAATAGTTTTCAATAGGTTAGATCTCATATGGCTTGGCAGAATCCTTTTCAGAGTGTGCAAAGGGGTGTTTGATGCTTTAGATATGAAAGGCTCGCATAAGATGAAAAAATAGGTTACAGTAGCTCTAGGACTGCAGGCATCCATTTCAGCTTTCTTCCAATTAATTTTCAAAGTTGTTAGATTCCAGATCCTGGCTTGTAAATTCTTGTTCCGTCTCCTGTTAAATTGTTGTTCTCTGTTCCACTGCGTGCCCCATATTGAGCAGGATTCTCATTTAATTTTAAGTACTTCTATGCCTATGATTTCACCATTTCCGAGGCATTTAGCCCTGAGGGGTTTCCATTATACAATCCCGCTCTCCATTTTCAGGGCTGGATGGAGCCATCCAGAATTCCAAACCAAGATTAATCACAGCCACTCAACTGATAGTCATCTATACCCATAGCACCTACAATTACACTCCAGATTTAAAGAATTATGAAATAACGATAATGACATTTTTATTCAGTGCTAAGATGATGCACCACAGAGACATGGAACATTTCATTCAGTGCTAAGTGATTAACCCTCAGAGCCATTCCACTGTATGACTACAAGATTTTCCTCCAAGTTAACATTATTTTAAAAGTATTTTTAAAGAGCGGGGGGTTAATTTTTAGGGAACATGAAACCAACCAACATTTTGTTAAACTCTTTTGTAGGAGGATATATTCAAACTAGAGCCCCGTGGTGCAGAGTGGTAAAGCTGCAGTACTACAGTCCTAAGCTCTGCTCACGAGCTGAGTTCGATCCCAGTGGAAGCTGGGTTCAGGTAGTGGGCTCCAGGTTGACTCAGCCTTCCATCCTTCCGAGGTCGGTAAAATGAGTACTCAGCTTGCTGGGTGGAAAGTGTAGATGACTGGGGAAGGCAATGGCAAACCACCCTGTAAAAAGTCTGCTGTGAAAACGTTGCGAAAGCAACGTCACCCCAGAGTCGGAAACTGGTGCTTGCACAGGGGACTACCTTTACCTATATTCAAACTGCTGGAAATAGTTTATTTTATCGTGGGGAATAATCCAAATAATGGTGAATGGAACTTTCCTAGGGAAATAGATTTCTTTCTTTCTTTAGTTTATTTTTTATGATTTTACTAGCAATAAGGCCCATTGTGAGAAGAAATACAATGGGGTCTAGAAAGTGGCATGGGCTAATGAATGAGTAGGTGGTAGGCAGGGTAAGCAGACAGTAGTGTAGTACAATCAAAAGAAGAAACGTGCAATTGAAAGACAGCACACCTGATGTCAACCGGTGAACTGCACACCATCATGGATTTCTCCCTGTACCGTCATTGTTCTCTCTCCCCCCCCCCCCCCCGGTCTGCTGATGTCCTGCAACAATGAATATTATGTAGATGAGGGAAAGGAGCTTCATTGGTGAAATGGAAGTCTCAAAGAGTGGGTTGCAGGACATTGCAATCTGCACCATTGGAACTGCATAGCAGAGGGCTTTGTTGTTCCATGTCTCTGTGGTGCATCAGCAGGGCCCTACAGGAAGGCTGGGCAGATGGCAGGAGAGCAATGCTCATAGCATTAGGTGGGCAAGTAAATTGGGGGGGCATGCTGAGGATGGAGGGCAGGGTGGTCTGTGGAGCCAGCTATTTATTTTTGTCCTTATCCTCCTCCCTTGTAATACTCCATCTCCAAATCTTTTCAAGCTGGATCTGGCAACCCTACCACACCATCCCCAGCTAGGGGGGGGGGGGGGGATCTGCAATCCTATCAAGAATTATTTTTCCACATTGTAAAGTAACACAAAGAAAAGAGACTTTTGGACACATACAGAAATTAAATATATTCTGTCACCGTTAGGCTATTTTCCACATAGAAATAGCCCAAACCAGGTGAAAGAAAAGAAACTTTTAGGAACCCCAGCAATTTTGCTTGCAGGAGCCAACCCTCTAAGATATAAGGACCAATCCAAGTGTTCATTCCTAATCAGGGTCTTTTTGAAAGAAAATAAACCCATATAGGTACAGAGAAAGCCAATTTTTTTTTTTAAACTTTTCAGAATAAGCCAAAATAATTTCCTCAGTGTACAGTGTGCTTGACAGAAGAATCCACCCACCCATCCGCCCACCCCCCCCCCCCAAAGAAGCAATGTGCTTGCACACAAAAGCTTATCCCCGGAATAGAATGTTTTTGGTCTTACAGCTGCCACTGGACTCCACCATTGTTCTCTCTCTCTCTCTCCCCCCTCCCTTCCTCCCCAAAAGAGAATCAGTCCCAGAGAAGGAAGTAGAAGCTCTGTGTGTGTATGTGTGTGTGTGAGAGAAGTCTGTTTTTGTTCATTCTCTCTCTCTCTCTCTCTCTCTCTCTCACACACACACACACACACACACACATTTTGTTTTCATGTGTTTCCATGGCAAAAAAGTTTATATAATGGTAGTGTTGTGAAATACTTGGAGATTTGGGAGTGGAACCTGAGGTGGGTAGGGTTAGGGGATGGAAGGGAAGGGGCTTCAGTGGAGTATAATGCCATACAGTTCACCTCCTAAAGCAGTAATTTCCTCCAAGTGAAGTTATCTTTGTTGTTGTTGTTCAGTCGCACAGTCGAGCCTGACTCTTTGTGACCCCATGGACAAAGTCACGCCAGCCTCTCCTGTTCTCTGCCATCCCTCCAAAGTCTGCTCAAATTCGTGTTAGTTGCATCAGTAACGCTGTCCAGCCATCTCACCTTTTGCTGTCCCCTTCTTCTATTCCCTTCTGTCTTTCTCAGCATCAGGGTCTTCTCCAGGGAGTGCTCCCTTCTCATTTGGCGGCCAAAGTATTTGAGCTTCAGCATCTGACCTTCCAGGGAACAGTCAGGGTTGATTTCCCTTAGGACTGACTGATTTGATCTTCTTGCAGTCCAAGGGACTCTCAAGATTCTTCTCCAGCACCACAGCTCAAAAGCATCTATTCTTCTGCGCTCGGCCTTCCTTATGGTTCAACTCTGACAGCCATACATTACTACTGGGAATACCATTGCTTTGACTATACGGACTTTTGTTGGCAGGGTGATTTCTCTACTTTTTATTATACTGCCTAGGTTCGCCATAGCTGTCCTCCCAAGGAGCAAACGTCTTTTAATTTCATGGCTACAGTCACCATCTGCAGTGATCCTGGATTCCAGAAATGTGAAGTCTGTCACTACTTTGTTATCTTTGTTACCTGGAGATAAATTGTAATCCCAGACAGCCTTCAGCCACCACTTACAGTTTGGCAGCTATATATATATATAAAGGTAAAGGTAGTCCCCTGTGCAAGCACCAGTCGTTTCCGACTCTGGGGTGACGTCGCATCACAATGTTTTCATGGCAGACTTTTTATGGGATGGTTTGCCATTGCCTTCCCTAGTCACTTTTCCCCAGCAAACTGGGTACTCATTTTACCGACCTAGGAAGGATGGAAGGCTGAGCCAACCTTGAGCCGGCTACCTGAACCCAGCTTCTGCCGGGATTGAACTCAGGTTGTGAGCAGTACTGCAGACTGCAGTACTGCAGCTTTGCCATTCTGCGCCATGGGGCTGCTATAGCTATATATAAGGGAAGGGGGAAGCTCCTGCCATTTCCCTTAAGAAGTTATTCCATTCAATACTTCCAGGGCTTTTTTTTGTAGCAGGAACTCCTTTGCATGTTAGGCCAGACCCCCCCCCCCCCCGATGTAGCCAATCCTCCAAGAGCTTAAAGGGCTTTTAGTACAGGGCCTACAGGAGGATTGGCTACATCAGGTGGGGTCTGGCCTAATATGCAAATAAGTTCCTTCTACAAAAAAGCCCTGGTTACATCCATTCCTCTTCTACAACTTTTCAGAGCTAAGGAACAGGGTGAAAGACAATACTCTCCCTCCCACACATACTGAAAGAGAGAAGTCCCTCTTTTTATTCTGCTGCTTGAAGCAGCTATGTTTAATTGTGAATCCTCCTCTCTAGGTTTTATCTACTTAGTAACAGAAATGACTGCCTCTTACTTGGTTTGTAGGGTCAGGGCTAAATATACTAAATGAAATTGACATCTTTTTTAAAAAATGTCCAGGATTAGACTCTCCCCCCATCCCCACCCCTTGTATGCATAATCTGATTCTGCTAAGAGTGATGATAGGAGAATTTTTTTTAAATGACTTTTGGACATTTTAAAATGACCTTTGGATGTCAGTTATATTATGTTACTTCTGCGGGAAACCTGGAAGTGATGTCAGTCTTTTCTAGGAATCACCAGTTCCTAGAGAGGCATGACATCACTTCTTGATTTTCTTAGAGTCGCCAACCTTCAGGTAGTGCCTAGAGCCCTGGATTACAATTCATCTCCAGACTCCAGTTCTCCTGGACAAAGTGGCAGTTTGGAAATGGACTATATGGCATTATACCGTATTGAGGTCAATTTGGTTTAGGAAATTCTTGGAGATGGTAAGGGGGGGGAGTAGAAGAATAGGTACTATGGCCTGGTAACCAGTGGGATGGGGGATATGGAAAAGCAGTTGTCAGTGACAGTATGATGTCATTTCCATGAAAACCAGTTTTCCTTGGAGTAATGTCACACTGTCAGCTTGACAACTTTTCCTCCTCCCTCTGCCACTCCAAGCAGCAGCTAGAAATCAAAATGGGGATGGGGGAGGGGTGGCAATCTTACTGGGGGGTGGACACTGGGGAGTGGATGAAACTAGTGTTGCCAACTCTGAGTTGGGAAATTCCTGGAGATTTTAAGGGTAGAGCATGGTGGTACTGAAGTTTGGGGAGAGGAGAGACATCAGCAGGGTATAACGCTATAGAGTTCACTCTCCAAAGAAGCCATTTTCTTCAGGGGAGCTGATCTCTGTCATCTGGAAACATGTTGCAATTAGGGATGGACACAAACTGGCAGACAAACTAAAGTTTGTCATGAATTTTAGTTGATATGTGGTTTATGATGTTCATGAACTGAAGAACTTCCACAAATGTTGATGTAGTTCATGAAGAGCGGAAAGTGAGGGTTTACCTCTTCACAAAAAAACAGCTCACTGTTTGGTTTAAATGTCTTGGAAACCCCTGCTTTCTGCTCCCTGCAAAAAGCCTTAGGGAATAGAAAGCAGGGGTTTAACCTTTGAATGGCTCATGAACCAATACAGAGTCAGTTCACAATCCAACCTACCAGTTCATATGGATTTGTGGTTCAAATCATGGTTCAGCCATGAACCATTAACTGAACTGCAAAATGTGGTTTGTGCCCATTCCTATTTGTTATTCTGGAAGATTTCCAGATGCCACCTGGAGTTTGGCAACCCTAATTGGAATTCATTAATCTTTTTTACATTGTCCCCTCTCCCTCTACTTAATCATCACAACAGGTTAGGTTAGGCTGAGAGATTGTGGTTAGCCCAACATGTGATGGATGGCCTCTATTTCCACCTCCAGGCATCCCAGCAAATCCCAGCCTACAGAAAATGTAGGCAGATACTAAGCAGCATCCTCCAATGACAGGCTGTGGAATCTTGGGGTGGAGTTACATGAAGGGAAAGTCTGTCATGACTCATGACCTCAGATATGAAGTGAGAAACCAAAAGAGAAACAATGATTGTTTTCGCACTTACCTTAAGCCGGAGCGATGTCCCTCTTCACCGTGCAGCGTCTGCACGGTTTTCGCACTAATTGCTTCGCAGCACCTGGAAGAGCCGCAAAGTCCTGCAGCTTTTGCGTCACAAATGTAAACCGCCAAAAACCAGTTTACATTTGCGACGCAAAAGCCGCGGGACTTTGCGGCTCTTCCAGGTGCTGCGTTGCAATTAGTGCGAAAACCGTGCAGACGCTGCGCGGTGAAGAGGGACGTCGCTCCGGCTTAAGGTAAGTGCGAAAACGCTCAATGAAAACTGCCACGAAAATAGTCAGATAGTTAGGTTTTGCCCAGTGAAGGAAATTAAGTCAGACATCTATAACACAGATATGTAGGGCTCAGATGCCAATAAGGAGGCAGGAATACAGCAGGTATCCTGTGTTACTTTAGAGAAATAGTAGGTTAGGGACTTGTGAGGGGGTTAAAGGAAATATCCCAAGAAAAAATGCTGACCCTAGTTCAATAGGCTATTTTGGAGTTTAAAATCATTCTCACTCTCTTTGGCAGAAATACCTGGTCAGTTCAGTAGAGCTGTGGGTATGTGAATTTATAACTGTTTTCAAAGCAGAGTTCTGCTCTTCCTTTGCTGTAATAACCAATAACTTACAATATTCATTGAGATCCAACAAACCACTTAGCATTGAGCCCTTCTAAAGAACAGACAATAAACTTTTTTTTTGTAGTAAAAAAAGGTGTTGGTGTGAATCACTCCAAGAGAGGAGGATGGAGGGGTAGCAGAAAATACCTCAGATCCCTATTTTACCTTTCTAGGCTTTTCTGTGTAATGTCCCCCTTTGGCTGTGGAGTAATCACTCAGGCACCTGTTCTCAGGTCCATTCAACGGAGACAGATGGGCTCAAAACATCAGATATTTATTGGCAAAGAATCAACTGTAACAACTGACAACTTCAGCTGCTTACAAAACTGGAAACTGAAACAAGAGCTCCACCCAACAGGACCAAACTAAATCACACAGATATTAGAAGAGGAGTAGACTGTACCATTGCATATATACAGTAAATATACCACACTTTGTAACAGCAGTATGTAATCCAGCACAGTTACTAGTTAGTTTGGAATAAGGCCAGTTGTGTGTGTGTGTGGGGGGATACAACAGGCTCTAGAAAGAGGCTCTGGGTGAGTTCCCCCCCCCCACCCTTGGTGAGCTTGTGCCATGATGTGCCTCAAGGCAGCCGTCTTCTACAGGGGAACTGACCTGACTTCAGCTTTCCACCTTCTCACACCTCCCTGCAGATTTCTGCCCTAGTCATCTAATGGACCATCTTCCAACCTGTCTACAAAGAGGATTCCCTGCCAAAGTCCACAGAGTATACTATTAAATCAATATGTTAGTATGGATGTTAGGCTGGTTCATTATAAATTTTCATTGTGTAAATGGTCTCTGCAATATTTACATTGTTTAATGACTGCATGTTGGATTAGGGTTTCATACTTGGCAAAACTAGTCAACTGGTCACATAAAGTAATCTTCTCTGTAAAAAAAAAATGCCTTGGTAGGGTCCTGTCTAGATAGATGCTACCAGATTTTTGCAGCAGTAGCTCAAGGGATCTAAAGGATGGATACCCTATAATGAGCCAATTTTGAAAGGTGCACTGAAGCTTGCTTAACTCAATGAGGCAGAAAGGGTCAGATGGATGCCTGTGAACAATGGAGACAGACAGAATGTCCAGCTGTGACAAACCTCCCCCCAATACTTTGATTTTACTGCTTTAGTAAGGATATATCACCACCTTCAGTAGTGTTGTCTTACTCCCCAACATTGCACTTCTCAGCCACAGAATTTTCATTCATATTATTATTAGGGGGGGGGGGATGTTTAGGGTACTCTGGAAGCCTGGACACATTATGATCATATGCAGTGCAATCCTAAACAGGTTTAAACCCACTGAAGTAATCCCTGAAGGAATGGTTTGAAATAGGACTTTGCCTGGAAATCCATTGTATGTGTGCAAGGTTTATGTTCTAAGAGGTGCATGATGTGCTCTGATGGTCTTGTATTAAATATTGCTGTTTTGTTGCAGATTAAGCATTAGCTTCATACTTCATACTTCATACACTCTATTTTTAGGCCACCTTGACTGGGCATATATCTCTCTGAATATATGGCTTAAATCATTAGTAAGTATTGTTGAGATGGTCTACAAATATTTCTAATATGATGTACGTTGCCAAGTTACTCTCCCCCCCCATCAAGTCACAGTTGACTTAATGGCGATCCTGTGGGGTTTGCAATACAAGAGACATTCAGAGGTGGTTTGCCATAGCCTTCTTCTGCATTTGCAATCCTGGACTTCCTGAGTGGTTTCCCATCCAAATACTAACCAGGACCAGTTTGTTTAATAATATGTGGAAGAACTTGTCTTAGAGCCAAAAGCTGGATACACTAACAGTCTGACGATATAGTTGGGCGGCTACTGACAGGTTTTCCTTGTTTTCTTTTTGTTTTAACAATTTGGTGTAGTGGTTAAGTGTGCGGACTCTTATCTGGGAGAACCGGGTTTGATTCCCCACTCCTCCACTTGCACCTGCTAGCATGGCCTTGGGTCAGCTATAGCTCTGGCAGAGGTTGTCCTTGAAAGGACAGCTGCTGTGAGAGCCCTCTCCAGCCCCACCCACCTCACAGGGTGTCTGTTGTGGGGGAGGAAGGGAAAGGAGATTGTGAGCCACTCTGAGACTCTGTCCTTGAAAGGGCAGCTGCTGGGAGAGCCCTCTCCTGCCCCACCCACCTCACAGGGTGTCTGTTGTGGGGGAGGAAGGTAAAGGAGATTTGTAGGCCATTCTGAGACTCTGTCCTTGAAAGGGCAGCTGCTGTGAGAGCCCTCTCCTGCCCCACCCACCTCACAGGGTGTCTGTTGTGGGGGAGGAAGGTAAAGGAGATTGTGAGCCGCTCTGAGACTCTTCGGAGCGGAGGGCGGGATATAAATCCATTGTCTTCATCTACCTCACAGGGTGTCTGTTGTGGGGGAGGAAGGGAAAGGAGATTGTGAGCCGCTCTGAGACTCTTCGGAGTGGAGGGCAGGATATAAATCCAATATCTTCTTCTTATTATTATTATTAATAACATATGGTTACAGTAATTAATTGTCTCTTTTCTATACTAACCCATATGATATTTCAACCCCCCCCTCCCTCCAATATTTGACTTCCCCGAAGTTGTAAATTTAAATTCAATTATAAAGGTACCGCTAACCAATCAAAGTTTAATATTTTTCTTCTCTCATTACTACTAAAAAATTGTCCAATGACTTTTTATATTCCATTCTTTCTCCATATATCTTTTAAATTTCTTCCACTCCTATCTAAAGACTATCTAAATCATAGTCTTTTAAAGTTTTAGTTAATTTGTCCATCTCACTCCACGATAAAACTTTCACAATCCAGTCCCATTTCTCTGGTATTTTTCCCTGTTTCCACAGCTGCGCATACAATGTCCTAGCAGCTGAGAGCAAGTACCAAATTAAAGTCCTGACTTCCTTTGGAAATTTTTCTAATTGTAATCTAAGCAAAAAAGTCTCTGCAGTTTTCTTGAAGTCATAACCCAAAATTTTGGATATTTCTTGTTGTATCATCTTGCAATACTCTTTCGCTTTTTCACAAGTCCACCACATGTGAAAGAAAGAACCTTCGTGTTTTCTACATTTCCAACATCTATCCGACATTTGGGTTTTCCTTGTTTTCTTGTGAGGATTCTAACTCCTCTGGGTATATATATTCCTATTTGTATAACTATGATAGAATAAATAATATCAACACCTCTTCTGCAGCGAAATCGTTCATAAATAAAGGACAAAATAGACATCCTATAGCAGCAGACTCTTCTTGTTAAAGTTATTTCCAGAAGCTGCAGAAGTCACTCTGGGTATCCTGAAAAGCAGAGCACGTGAAGAGAGGCTCTTCCTTTAGCAGAACAACTTCCAACAGGCCAAATGACACTGGTAAACAGAACACAGGACGCAAGGCTGGACCTAGACTGTTTGGCATCCTAGGCCAGGTTCCAAATACCTTTATTGGCATAGAAATAAAAAGTACAGCGTAGCAAATTTATATGGCGTTTCAGCTATAAAAACCAGTCAAACATCAACTCTGATCCATTACCCGGTAGAAAACTGGCTCTGTTCCTCCCCAACAGACACTCTGTGAGGTGGGTGGGGCTGAGAGGGCTCTCACATCAGCTGCCCTTTCAAGGACAACCTCTGCCAGTGGGACACGGTTATATCGGAAGGATAGGGAGGGAAGGGTTGGAGGTGGGGTGGCTCTGTATGTCAGAGAAGGTATACAGTCCAGTAAGACTGAGGTCAAAGAATTAGATTCCCTTCTAGAAATGCTTTGGGTCGAAATAGAGGGCCCAAAAGGAAATTTAACTATGGGAGTTTTTTATTGCCCACCAAATCAAAAGATAGAGGAAGATTATAATATGATGGAAGGATTAAAGATAGTGGCTAAATGTAAAAACTGTGTCGTAATAGGTGATTTTAACTACACGCAGATAGATTGGGTCAATATGTGTTCAGATCGAGAGAAAGAGATTGAGTTTCTAGATGCTCTCTATGACTGTGCTATGGAGCAGATGATCACAGAACCTACCAGGGGTGGGGTGATCCTGGATTTGGTCTTAAGTAATGCCCAAGCCTTGGTGAGAGATGTAAAAGTTATCACACCGCTTGGGAGCAGTGACCATAACGTTATTAATTTCACCATTTGTATAAATAGGGAGTTGCCCCGAAAGACCAGCACAACCACGTTTAACTTTAAAAGGGGTAAATTCTCTGAGATGAGAAGGCATGTGAAGAGGAAACTGAAAGGAAAGGTAAATACAGTCAAAACCCTCGTGGAAGCTTGGAGACTATTTAAAACAACAATCTTAGAAGGTCAGATAAAATATATACCACAAGTTAGGAAAGGCACAAACAGGTATAAGAAAAGGCCTGAATGGTTAACAAACAAAGTAATGGAAGCTGTAAAAGGTAAGAAGGACTCCTTTAAGTGGTGGAAAGCTAGTCCAAGTGAGATTAATAAAAGGGAACACAGGCTGTGGCAAATCAAATGCAAGACTGTGATCAGGCAGGCAAAAAGGGACTATGAGGAGCATATTGCAAAAAACGTAAAGACCAACAATAAAAATTTCTTCATTTTTTACAGGCCAGTCAGTCTGACTTCAATACTGGGAAAGTTGGTAGAAACCATTATCAAGGACAGAATGAGTAGGCACATTGATGAACACAAGTTGTTGAAGAATACTCAGCATGGGTTCTGTAAGGGAAAATCTTGCCTCACTAACCTGTTACAGTTCTTTGAGGGGGTGAACAAACATGTGGACAAAGGGGACCCAATAGATGTTGTTTACTTTGACTTCCAGAAAGCTTTTGATAACATTCCTCATCAAAGGCTCCTTAGTAAGCGCGAGAGTCATGGAGTAAAAGGACAGGTCCTCTTGTGGATCAAAAACTGGTTAATTAATAGGAAGCAGAGAGCGAGTATAAATGGGCAGTCTTCGCAGTGGAGGACGGTAAGCAGTGGGGTGCTGCTGGGCTCAGTACTGGGTCCCATGTTCTTTAACTTGTTCATAAATGATTTGGAGTTGGGAGTGAGCAGTGAAGTGGCCAAGTTTGCAGTAGACACTAAATTGTTCAGGGTGGTGAGAACCAGAGAGGATTGTGAGGTACTCCAAAGGGATCTGTTGAGGCTGGGTGAGTGGGCGTCAACGTGGCAGATGAGGTTCATTGTGGACAAGTACAAAGTAATGCACATTGGGGCCAAGAATCCCAGCTACAAATACAAGTTGATGGGTTGTGAACTTCAGTGACTGACCAAGAGAGAGATCTTGGTGGTAGATAACTCACTGATAATGTCAAGACAGTGTGCGATTGCAATAAAAAAGGCCAACGCCATGCTGGGAATTATTAGGAAGGGAATTGAAAACAAATCAGCCAGTATAATGCCCCTGTATAAATCGATGGTGCGGTCTCATTTGGAATACTGTGTACAATTCTGGTCACCGCACCTCAAAAAGGATATTATAGCATTGGAAAAAGTGCAGAAAAGGGCAACTAGAATGATTAAAAGTTTGGAACACTTTCCCTCTGGAGAAAGGTTAAAACGCTTGGGGCTCTTTAGCTTGGAGAAACGTCGACTGCGGGGTGACATGATAGAGGTTTACAAGATTATGCATGGGATGGAGAAAGTAGAGAAAGAAGTACTTTTCTCCCTTTCTCACAATACAAGAACTCGTGGGCATTCAATGAAATTGCTGAGCAGTCAGGTTAAAACAGATAAAAGGAAGTACTTCTTCACCCAAAGGGTGATTAACATGTGGAATTCACTGCCACAGGAGGTGGTGGCGGCGGCTACAAGCATAGCCAGCTTTAAGAGGGGATTGGATAAAAATATGGAGCAGAGGTCCCCCAGTGGCTATTAGCCACAGTATACATATGTGTGTGTGTGTATATATGTATACACACCCACACACACACATATATTAGCCACTGTGTGACACAGAGTGTTGGACTGGATGGGCCATTGGCCTGATCCAACATGGCTTCTCTTATGTTCTTACCACTGTATTTCTCTATCACCCTAGGCAAGGCTAACTACTTGCGCCACCCCCCTTGCCACATACTGATAACCAATAGGATAGAATGAAGAGAGCGGACTGCCACTGTGGTGTGACACTAGAGGAGGGGTTGTAAACTTTAAACCCTTCACTAGGGTTGCACTGCAGTGATGGCCTGATCTCTCCATTCTATCCTATGGGTCCACAGGATGGAGACTGGGCTCCAAGAGATGCAAGGGAAATTTCCCCCCTGCTTTTGCACCTGAGGGCGCAAAAAACGGAAGAAAGCTCCACAGGTCCCCCCGGGGGGGGGGTCCAATTCTGTGACCCTGGGCCAGCAGCACCCTAGGCGATTGCCTGTCACCTGTGGGAGGTCATGCCCTGACTGGATGCTATGCAGTTACCAGCTGAAGACCATTTCTCTTTAATGCTACCAATATGGCTGGTGGAGTATGAGAACAAAGGCAGGACTTGGCCACTGACACTGAGCAGAAACTGAGGAAAGAGAGCCCACTTTCTTTGCCAGTGGGTGAGTTGAAGTGCAATTGAGGCAGGAGCATGGCAACTCACTGGCCAGTATCGCATTATATGTGATATTTTATATTACTGGGTTCAATAAGGCTATTTACTTGCTGCATCTCTGCCCACTACTGAGAGAACTGCTTGTAGGAGTTTGGTGTTCTTGAAAATCAGAGAGGGAGACATGTTGTGACATCAGAACACCATGTATTTACATATCCCCATCCACCTCTCACTGGTTGCCAGTGTTGGACAGGCAATGCTATCTACTACTAAAGGACAGGAAGGGAACATGTACATAACATCTATGACACTTCCATAGCTTGGTTCTTCCCTGTACTCCAAGGAAGATACACAAAGCCAACAGTTATCAAAAGAGACCTAAAATAAGGCTATAGGGAGGTTGTTGTCCCTTCTCCCTCTGACTCACCTAGGCCACACTTTTCACGTAGAGCTTCAGTGGGTTCTGATAATCACCTTAAAATGCCTTTACCTTGTCCCTCACTTATCCCTCCAGATAGAGCCACTTCTCACACACATCTTTATGAGTTCTAATCCTTTTAAGTCAGTCAAAAAAAGTTGCAAGACAAGGACAGCTCAATAGATTATGTAAAACATGTACCATATTTAGTGCATTTTTAAACATATCCTTCCTCCAAGAAGCGGAGGACAGTATATATTGTTTTCCTTCATGTTATGTGCACAACAGTCTTGCAAACCGGACTGGACTGAAAGAGAGAGGCTTGGCTAAGATCAGACGTGCACCTAAGCAGATTTGCAGCAAACAGACCAGTTGCAGACTCTTAGTGCATAATGTTGTTTGTAGTAGAGAACTGAGTGTTGTTTCTCTCAAGAGGCCTCACAAATATTAAAGCAAAGGTACTGATGCACAAACAGCACAGCATGAAATAATTAAAAGATGAAAAGAAAAGTCAAAGGCATCATTCCTTTGAAACTGTTCTCACTGAATGTCCTCTGTGTCTCTTCTACATTTTCTCCGGCTGGTTATCTATAATAATAATCACACTATGGTGGTGGCAAAATGGAGCTCTCCCATTACCTTATGGGTGCATGCCATGCACTCAACAAATAATTGTCCCATCACAGCTCACTCAGCATCTCTGGCCTCCCACTGGCTGACTCCCCTGCCCCTGCCTACTGCAGGTCTGGGAATGTTGAACAAACCACCAAGACAGTCTTACCTCAGAGACGGCCACATCTTCTCTGTGTCCTCTCTATTAACCAGCTTCACAAAAAGCATTCTAGCAACAGACCTCTGCTGCCGCATTAATGGTCCATACAGATGGCCTCCCAGCACACACAGCTGAAGGCCACAGAAATAGCCAGGGAGCCCCTACTGCCATTATGTCACTAGGCCCAAAGCCTGGCCCTGCTGGGAGCATTTCCTCAGAGGCTAAGGCTGCTGCCATTCCTATCACTCCCTCTTTCTCTCCTCTCCTCAGCCTCACCCCCAGCCAGAGGCTGTTGCTAGGCAACTGACTTCTGTCAGTAAAAGGAGAGGCAGCCTCAGGTGAATAGACTGACATACAGTCCACTCTCCAAAACAGTTATTTTTCTCCAAGATGGGGAGAGAAATCTGCTGTCTGGAGTTCAGTTGTGATCCCAGGAGATCTTCAGGCTCCACCTGGAGGCTGGCTACCCTGGCAGCACCCTCAGGATGACTTGATGCCACCTGACTGGCATGACTTAATTAGGCCTGGCTGCTTGCTCCTGTTCAACAGCAGCCCCCTAGGCAGCCAGTGTGACAACAGTTGCAAACTTGATGTTGGGAAATACCTGGAGCCTGGTATTTGAGGGGTGGAGCCTAGAGAGGATAGGGTTTGAGGAGGGGTGGGACCTCAGACAGGTACAATACCATAGACTCCACTCTCCAAACCAGCCATTTCTTCCTGGGGAACCACTGTTCAGTCTCCAGGTGAGGGTTGGAGATCACTCAGAATTACAACTGCTCTCCAGATGGCAAAGATCAGCTCCCCTGGATGTGTATTTGTGGAGGGGGGAGTGAATACCTTCACTTGGGTGGGAAGACAGCAAGGGTGGGAGGCTGTTGTCCAGTGCCTCTTTCTACAGCCCATTGTATTTTCCTCACAATGGGCCTTATTCCTAGTTTGTCATATTTCTCTATCAATCTTGCAACAGCTCCCAAAAGATCACATATGTGCATTGCATTTAAGGAACAGTAAACAGCTGCAAAAGACTTTTTATCCATCAAACTACTTGCTATGGATTTTGATCCCTCTTTGGCACTCTTTTCTCACACCGTAACAGAGCATGTATGAGAAAAATGTTTTAAAAAGAAGAAAGTTAACTGGAACAGATCAAAAGTGCTAGCAATGAAAGTCATGCATTCTTATTAATAAAAATTATGCCAGCTATTTTACAAGATAAATCAAAGCCCTCAACATGTCCTGTTTGTATAATAGCAACGCATAACTTTCATTGCTAGCACTCTGATCTGGTTGGAAGTATTTCTAATTTGCTTTATAAACGAGGAAGAAAGGATCAGAGAAGGGACTTTAAAGTAAGATCTTTAAATATATATAGGGGATTTAGTGCCACTCATTATTCAAAAGTTACACGACTAGCTTCTGGTGATCATCATCTTAAAAGGTAATATGGAATTGGATTTCAGATGACAATAGGGAGGAGCCTATTGATTAGTTTGATTAGTTTGGATTATCACTGGTCATTGCAAGCATAAACAGTTGGTTTGCTGTGCTCACTGCCCCTCCGTTTCCCCTGGAATTGGTTGAAAATATCAGTTCAGGAAAGGAAACAAACTTCAGTTGGTCACATCTTCCTTTAAACATCATGGGAAATTGGCTTTTGATTTAAGGTCTCCCAAATCAGGAAGATTTCCATTGCAGTCTGTGAGGGAAAGAGAGGGGTGAAGGAAGGAATTATATGAGCACAACAAAAATATGTGGTTCTGGTAGTCTTTTTGTTTGTTCTAACATCTGAATGCATTAATAGAGAACCTAATAGTTCAGGTTTTCTTTTAGCTTCATTGATGAGACTTGAGTCATTGTTTCAGAACCTGGGGGACTTTATATTTGTTTTGTATTTTCTGGTACAGGTCTTGACATCTATAGTTTTCTCTTTTATTGTGGGGAGAAGGTAACAAGTGAATATGGCTTATATGGTGCATACAGCTGAGTTATACTGAGTTGGTCCATAGATCTATGTAGCCCAATATTGTCTGACTGTTAGCAACTCCCTTAGGTCTTAGGTGGAGGTCTTTTCCAGCCTGGCTACCTGGGGGTAGCAGCAATTGCACAGGAAACCTTCTGCATGCAAAACATGCTGTCCTGCTATCTGTGGTCTGTCCTCTCCAGTAACTTCCTTATGATATAATGAACACAACTTCTGGAGGCAGTCTTAGCCAATGGGCAAGAGGGGCAGCTGCCCCAGGTTCCACCTCTGGGGGCTCCCAACCATTGAAATCAATGAGCTTCAAAGACTACAACTCTGTTTAAGATTGCACTGTTAAACACCACATTCAACTAAAAATAGTAAAACTCTGTGTCTAGGTTACTTTCTCAGAACAATGAACAGGAGCAGGGGGAGGGACACAGGAAGTCAAAGACTCATACTGAGTTGAGATTTCTCACAGGAAAGCAACAGGCCTGGTTTCTATCAACCCCTAGCATGCTGAAATTAGTTTCAACATCTGTCAACCAAATTCCATTTAATTTTTGAGGGAGGTACATATTAGCAGCTGAAACTGAGGTGGATAACAAATTCATCTGATGATTCAGGTTCATCTGCAATGCTATGGATTAAAAAAAAAATCTTGCCTATATAAAATCTATTTGTTAATTATACCTTTCCCAAAGGAGGCATTTAGGATTCTCTGTTTACTGGCTAGGTGTAGCTGGGAGGTATTTCACTGAGTTCCTTCGCCAGCCTTCCTGAAACAGTGTACAATATATAAATGCACCACCTGCTATTCATTTTGCAAAATCATGAAGCAGATTTCAAGCACAAGCTTGTGTGATGATGCTCTATGGTAAGATTGACCACCCATGTTCTCTCTGCATAATGCTTGCTGCTCTCTGAACTTTGTATAGAAAGCAGCTGGAAGTGGTTCCTCTCACTCTCAATCAAACTTTACTCAGAAGCAACCAGTTCACCTAGCGCAGCAGAGCTTTCCTCACTAAAGTCTAGGAATGCAAATTTCATGCTGAACATATTCAATGGTCAAATATACAGTGTTCAACTGTGATGTTTGAGCGGGTTTCGCGACGGAAGTCGCCGGCTCTTTTGGGTGCTCCAGCGCTTCTTGTGCGAAATCCGCGCAGATCCTCTGGTGTGAAGAGGGTGGTCGCGCCACTTGAAGGTCAGTGCGAAAACGCCCATAGCGGTGAGCCCTAGGCTGGGGAAGGATTTAAGGGTGCATGTGGAAAGAAACTGGGTGACACAGGGCATGAGCAGGGTGGAGGAGCAAGAGGTGTGAAGGCAGAACAACTGGCAGGGACTCTCTAGGGTCTCAGGCAGACATCTTCCACAACATTTCCTAGCCTTCAAACTAGAAGCACCAAGGGCTGAACCTTCATGAAGACCTTCTTCATGAAGTCAAGGTAAAGAGAGCGAATTTTGAAATGGATTGCAGAAGCATGGTTGGTGAGGGAGCCGAGGCAGTGACATGTAATGTCTGTGGGATGTTTGTATTTCTACCTGAGAGTAGCAGCAATTACACTTGCAGCAAGTGTAAGTTAGTAGCCCTGCTGGAGGAGAAGATACAGGGATTGGAGGCACGATTGTCCACACTACAGTATATAAAGGAAGGTGAGGATTTTCACGCTAGAACCCATGAAGCGCTCTTGAAAGGACAACAAGAGGAAGAGGAAGCAGTGTCCCAGCAATTGGAAGAGAACCCAGCACAGGAGGAGGGTTCGTGGGAAAATGTAACCCAAAGGAGCAGGAAAATCAGGAGATGTTCTGAGCCTCTGCTACTCAGCAATCGGTTCCAGGATCTTCCCACAGATACTGACTCTGAGCCATTAGAACAAGGGGTACTTCCCCAGCCTCCATGAAGCTTGAAGAAAGTTTCTCAGGATCCTGTGGATAAGAAGCCTGGAGCTTCTGTTCCCCAATATAGGAAGAGGAGGGTGATGATAATGGGAGACTCCTTGCTCAGAGGTGTAGAGCCCAAAGCATGCCGACCGGACTTGTCCTCCTGAGAGGTCTGCTGTCTTCTGGCTGCACGCATCCAGGTTGTGCTAAAAAGGATAGGAAGACTTATCAAGCCCACGGATTATTAACCTTTCTTGCTTATCCATGTAAGAACAAATGATACTGCCCATCACAACCCTGAATGTATTAAAAGAGACTATGTGGCTCTGGGTCAGAAGGTAAAGGAGCTGGGAGCACAGGTTGTGTTTTCCTCAGTTCTCCCTGTCAAAGGCTATGGCTTAGGACGGGGAACAAGAATTCTTCAAATAAACAACCGGCTACGTCAATGGTGTTGTCAGGAAAGATTTGGATAATGGACCATAGACCATGACTTATGCTTTTGAGATGATAGGAAAAGGGGTGTTTGGTAACAGCCTTGCTAACCTAATAAGGAGGGTTTTAAACTAAATTCCATGGGGGAAGCGAGACAATTCAAAGCCTTGTAGGATGTCAGTAACTGGAGATAAGAACACTAAAGCTTTGCAGAGAGTGGCACATATGCTATGTAACATTAACTTGCAGGTATGTACGGAAACAAAACCTTCCGGATGCATAAAACATGGATTCCGATGTCTCTACACTAATGCTCAGAGTATGGGAAATAAACAGGAGGAAGTGGAAGTTATAATACAGGAAGGAGACTATGACATAATAGGCTTTACTAAAACATGGTGGGATGGCACTCACAATTGTAATATTATGATTCAGGGGTACAACTTATTTAAAAAGGATAGACAAACAAGAAAGGGTGGAGGTGTAGTATTATATGTGAAGGAGGTATATACTTGTGAGGAAATATGTGAATCTGAACATGGCAGCTCAGTTGAGAGTCTCTGGGGAAAAATAAAAGGAGTAAGAAATAACAGTGATATTATGGTGGGGGTCTACTATAGACCACCAAGCCAGGCAGAGGACTTGGATGAGAAACTCCTGCAACAGATTGCAAAGTTCTCCAAGAGAAGGGACACAGTGATCATGGGAGATTTCAATTACCTGGACATCTGTTGGAAGTCCAACTCTGCTAAAAATGAAAGGTCCAATAAATTCCTGACTTGCTTT
>NW_026800486.1:0-30634 GCF_032191835.1 Heteronotia binoei
TAGGGGTCGCCCAGCGCGGGGGCCTCCAGCAGGTGGCGCACCAGGCCCGGCAGCGAGGCGGGCCTTCAGCGCCCGGCTCTGGCCCGGAGGAAGGGGGCACTCCGACGGGGCGGACGCCGCCGCTCCTCCTCCTCCTCCTCGCCCTGCGGAGCCCCAAAGAGCCAGGTAGAAGAAGAAGAGGAGGAGGAGGAGGAGGGAGGATCTCGAACCCACAGCCCAGCCACCCCCCACCTCGTAGGGGACCCGCCACTCACCCCCACCGAGGAGCCCTCGACGGGCCCGCTGGCGCCCCCCGACGCCCGGCGGCTCACGGCGTAGATCACCCCGTCGCCGGCCTCTTCCCACAGCGTCACCGGCGCCTGGCAGGTAGGGGAGGGGGCAGAGATGGGAGGGGGGCAGAGATGGGAGGGGGCAGAGGTGGGAGGGGGGCAGAGATGGGAGGGGGGCAGAGATGGGAGGGGGGGCAGAGATGGGAGGGGGGGCAGAGATGGGAGGGGGGCAGAGATGGGAGGGGGCAGAGATGGGAAGGGGGGCAGAGATGGGAGGGGGGCAGAGATGGGAGGGGGGCAGAGATGGGAGGGGGGCAGAGATGGGAGGGGGCAGAGGGTGGGAGGGGGCAGGTAGGGGGAGGGGGCAGAGATGGGCAGGGGGGCAGAGATGGGAGGGGGGCAAGAGATGGGAGGGGGCAGAGATGGGAGGGGGGCAGAGATGGGAGGGGGGGCAGAGATGGGAGGGGGCAGAGATGGGAGGGGGGCAGAGGTGGGAGGGGGCAGGTAGGGGAGGGGGCAGAGATGGGAGGGGGGCAGAGATGGGAGGGGGGGCAGAGATGGGAGGGGGGCAGAGATGGGAGGGGGCAGAGGTGGGAGGGGGGGCAGAGATGGGAGGGGGGCAGAGATGGTGAGGGGGGCAGAGATGGGAGGGGGCAGAGATGGGAAGGGGCAGAGATGGGAGGGGGCAGAGATGGGAGGGGGGCAGAGATGGGAGGGGGGCAGAGATGGGAGGGGGGCAGAGGTGGGAGGGGGGCAGAGATGGAGGGGGGCAGAGGTGGGAGGGGGCAGGTAGGGGAGGGGGCAGAGATGGGAGGGGGGCAGAGATGGGAGGGGGGCAGAGATGGGAGGGGGCAGAGATGGGAGGGGGGGCAGAGATGGGAGGGGGGCAGAGATGGGAGGGGGCAGAGATGGGAGGGGGGCAGAGATGGGAGGGGGGCAGAGATGGGAGGGGGCAGAGATGGGAGGGGGCAGAGATGGGAGGGGGGCAGAGATGGGAGGGGGGCAGAGATGGGAGGGGGGGCAGAGATGGGAGGGGGCAGAGATGGAGGGGGGGCAGAGATGGGAGGGGGGCAGAGATGGGAGGGGGGCAGAGATGTGAGGGGGCAGAGATGGGAGGGGGGCAGAGATGGGAGGGGGCAGAGATGGGAGGGGGGCAGAGATGGGAGGGGGGCAGAGATGGGAGGGGGGCAGAGATGTGAGGGGGGCAGAGATGTGAGGGGGCAGAGATGGGAGGGGGGCAGAGATGGGAGGGGGCAGAGATGGGAGGGGGCAGAGATGGGAGGGGGCAGAGATGGGAGGGGGGCAGAGATGGGGAGGGGGCAGAGATGTGAGGGGGCAAGAGATGGGAGGGGGGGCAGAGATGGGAGGGGGGCAGAGATGGGAGGGGGGCAGAGATGGGAGGGGGGCAGAGATGGGAGGGGGGCAGAGATGTGAGGGGGCAGAGATGGGAGGGGGGCAGAGATGTGAGGGGGCAGAGATGTGAGGGGGCAGAGATGGGAGGGGGGCAGAGATGGGAGGGGGGCAGAGATGGGAGGGGGCAGAGATGGGAGAGGGGGCAGAGATGGGAGGGGGGGCAGAGATGGGAGGGGGCAGAAGGAGACAGGTGAGCCCCCCCTCCCGCCAAGGAGGTTCAGCCCTGTCCCCCCCCCCGGGCCCCACCGCACCCCAGCCCCGCGCTCACCTTGGCGGGCAGGCAGTACCAGCGCGTCCGGGTGAGCAGCACCCCCTCCGGCGACCCCCCCCGCTTCCAGGCAGCCCCCCCAGGCGCAGGAAGACCTTCATGGGCCCGGCGCCCCCCCCCCCACCCGCGCACCCGCAGCGCCCTCCCCCGGGAACGGAGGGCGCCCCCTCGGGGAAGGCAGGAGGCGCTGCGCGAGAGAGAGGAGCCCCGAGGTGGGGGGGCCGCCGCAGGTGGGGGCCACGCCTCTGCCCCGCTCTCCCCCTTGCTGGCGCTTGCTGCTGGCTTCCCTCCCCGCCGCTCTTTCCCTTCCGCCTCGCGAGGAGCCGCCCTCCGACGGGCACTTCCCCAAACCCGGCCCGCCCGCATTCCCCGCCCCCTCCCGGCTGAAGGTGCTCGGAGCCCCGCGGAGGCCCCCCCCGTCCGCGCGTCCCCACGAGACGGGCCAGGCGGACACGTGTCGCGCGCTCGGATCCCCCCTTCCGACGCCCAGGAGTGCGGGGGGGCGGGGGGGTCTGCTGCTTCTGCCACTCACCCGGGCAGCCGGCGTCGTCGGAGGGTCGCAGCCCGCCTCGGGCTCCCGGGCGCGGAAGGCGCTGAGCGTCACTCCAACCTCGCCCGCCCCGTCCAGCAGGAGGCGCAGCGAGCGCGGCAGCATCTTCTCTTCCCTCCCCCCGCCTAGGCCCGCTGGGGAGAGACATGGGGGGGGGCAGCTGAGATCCTGGAGGATCCCCCCCACACACACACACACCTCGCCCCCCTCTGCGCCTGGCTCCCCAGCCGTCCAAAAGGCGCCGCCCCCTGCAACCCCCCAAAACGCTGCCCAGTCGCAATCCTCCCTGGGCGCCTTCCTACAAACTGGTGCCAACTTTCCCCTCCCCTCCAGACGGCCCCAAACGGCACCCAGGAGCAGGGGGGGGGGGGCAGCTGAATTCCTGGAGACCCCCCCCTCCACTAGGGTTGCCAATCCCCAGGTGGGGGCAGGGGATCCCCCGGTTTGGAGGGGCCTCCCCCCCGCCGCTTCAGAGTCGTCAGAAAGCGGGGGAGGGGAGGGGAGGGAAATGTCTGCTTGGAACTCTGTTATTCCCTATGGAGATTTCTTCCCATAGAAAACCATGGATAATTGATCTGCGGGTATCTGGGGCTCTGGTGGGACTGTTTTTTGGGGCAGAGGCACCAAATTTTCAGTATAGCATCTAGTGCCTCTCCCCAAAATACCCCCCCAAGTTTCAAAAAGATTGGACCAGGGGGTCCAATTCTATGAGCCCCCAAAGAAGGTGCCCCTATCCTTCATTATTTCCTATGGAAGGAAGGCATTGAAAAGGTGGGCCGTCCCTTTAAATGTGGTGGCCAGAACTCCCTTTGGAGTTCAATTTTGCTTGTCACAGCCTTGATCTTGGCTCCACCCCTAATGTCTCCTGGCTCCACCCCCAAAGTCCCCAGATATTTCTTGAATTGGACTTGGCAACCCTACCCTCCACCTCCCCACTCTGCTCCTGGCGCCGCCTCCTAGCAAGCCCTGGGGGGGGGGGGGGTCGCTCCAAAACCGCTGCCCAGCGGCAATCCTCCCTTTACGCCTTCCTCCAAGTTGGTGCCAACTTTCCCCTCCCCTCCAGACGGCCCCAAACGGTACCCAAGAGCAGGGGGGCAGCTGAATTCCTGGAGACCCCCCCGCCCCACTCTGCTCCTGGCGCCCCCCCCCCCAGCAAGCCCTGGGGGGGGGGGGCTGGGGCACTCCAGAAACACTACTCGGGGCAATCCTGCCCAACTGCTATTTTTGCGCCTTCCTACAAACTGGTGCCAACTTTCCCCTCCCTCCAGACGGTACCTTGGAGCCCCCCCCCCCATTCTCCAAGCCAAATTCCTCCCCCCCCCTCTTTTTCAGCCCATGAGGCCCCCCCAAGTCCCCTCCCCATACTGCTCCAGGGTCAGTTTCTCCCCCCACCCCATTTATTTCTGCTCTCACCTGCCTGCTGCAGGGGGTCCCGTGCGCTGCCATCGGGGGGTCTTTCGCCTTCCCCTGCAAATGCCAGACTTCAGCCGGGGCAAGTGCAGGGAGAGGAGGGGGCGAGATGGAAAGCCCGGAAGCGGAGCCAGCCGAGAAGGGAGCCGGGAGGAGCAACCCGGATTGGAAACCTGGATCCGAAGCGGCTGGGAAGGGAGCCAGGAAACCGAGCAGGGGCCGGGCAGAGAGCGCAAAACCCGGCGCTGGATCCTCACCGCCTAGGAGCTGGAACGGGATTGCAGAGGCCTGCCCTTGGAGCAATCTGGGCAGCTGTATTTTTGGGTGTTTTAACAAGTTTTATTAAGCTTTACCGGGGGAATAATTGGGGAAAGGATCAGGGGTAGGGTGCAGAAAATAAGAGAGTAGATTACAGTTTTTGCTACATCTAAAAAGACAAAGAAAAAAAGTATAATTATCAAAGATTTCAGGTTTTCACGGCTGGTAACATCATTAGGGTTTGTAGACTCTTTCGGGATCAAGTGCCGTGGTTCTACTGGAGAAAGTTTTCCTTCCAGACGTCTGGAAGGAAAACTTTCTCCAGTAGAACACGGCACTTGATCCCGAAAGAGTCTACAAACCCTAATAAAAAGTATAATTCATTGCACCTGCCAGTATTCAAAATTAGTACATAGATATTGCCTTTGAATTCTACAAGTCTTTTATGACCTTTTAATATTATTATAAAATCCTACTGTTTTACAGACTATCTAATGGCAAATTCCAGATTCTTATCTATCGTGTCTGTAATCAGACAAAACCAAACCTGTGTATCTGAAAGAACTCAAAGTTGAACTTGTGGATCTTCTGACAAAAATCTGTAATCTTTCATTGAAATCTGCCTCTGTTCCTGAGGACTGGAAGGTAGCAAATGTCACCCCCATCTTTAAAAAGGGTTCCAGAGGAGATCCGGGAAACTACAGGCCAGTCAGTCTGACTTCAATACCGGGAAAGTTGGTAGAAACCATTATCAAGGACAGAATGAGTAGGCACATTGATGGACACGGGTTATTGAGGAAGACTCAGCATGGGTTCTGTAAGGGAAGATCTTGCCTCACTAACCTGTTACATTTCTTTGAGGGGGTGAACAAACATGTGGACAAAGGAGACCCGATAGATGTTGTTTACCTTGACTTCCAGAAAGCTTTTGATAAAGTTCCTCATCAAAGGCTCCTTAGAAAGCTTGAGAGTCATGGAGTAAAAGGACAGGTCCTCTTGTGGATCAAAAACTGGCTGAGTAATAGGAAGCAGAGAGTGCGTATAAATGGGCAGTCTTCTCAGTGGAGGACGGTAAGCAGTGCGGTGCCGCAGGGCTCGGTACTGGGTCCCATGCTCTTTAACTTGTTCATAAATGATTTAGAGTTGGGAGTGAGCAGTGAAGTGGCCAAGTTTGCGGATGACAATTGTTCAGGGTGGTGAGAACCAGAGAGGATTGTGAGGAACTCCAAAGGGATCTGTTGAGGCTGGGTGAGTGGGCGTCAACGTAGCAGATGCGGTTCAATGTGGCCAAGTGCAAAGTAATGCACATTGGAGCCAAGAATCCCAGCTACAAATACAAGTTGATGGGATTTGAACTGGCAGACTGACCAAGAGACAGATCTTGGGGTCGTGGTAGATAAACTCACTGAAAATGTCAAGACAGTGTGCGTCTGCAATAAAAAAGGCCAACGCCATGCTGGGAATTATTAGGAAGGGAATTGAAAACAAATCAGCCAGTATCATAATGCCCCTGTACAAATCGATGGTGCGGTCTCATTTGGAGTACTGTGTGCAGTTCTGGTCGCCGCACCTCAAAAAGGATATTATAGCATTGGAGAAAGTCCAGAAAAGGGCAACTAGAATGATTAAAGGGCTGGAACACTTTCCCTATGAAGAAAGGTTAAAACTCTTGGGACTCTTTAGCTTGGAGAAACGTCGACTGCGGGGTGACATGATAGAGGTTTACAAGATAATGCATGGGATGGAGAAAGTAGAGAAAGAGGTACTTTTCTCCCTTTCTCACAATACAAGAACTCGTGGGCATTCAATGAAATTGCTGAGCAGACAGGTTAAAACGGATAAAAGGAAGTACTTCTTCACCCAAAGGGTGATTAACACGTGGAATTCACTGCCACAGGAGGTGGTGGCGGCCACAAGCATGGCCACCTTCAAGAGGGGTTTAGATAAAAATATGGAGCAGAGGTCCATCAGTGGCTATTAGCCATAGTGTGTGTGTGTGTGTATATGTATATATAAATTTGCCACTGTGTGACACAGAGTGTTGGACTGGATGGGCCATTGGCCTGATCTAATATGGCTTCTCTTATGCTTATCTTTAATCTACACAGAACAACCAAAGAAAGAAAGAAAAGGAAGGGGGGGGGGGAGTTCAGATTCTGGTCTTCAATACAAGCTTATTGACCAGAGATTTCAGTTACTAAGGAATCTCAAGGCTATGGAAAATAAAACCAGCTTCTCATTAAACATAAAAGGATTTTAATTTAGCTGGGTACAATTATAGCGCGCACGTCTTCTTTGCAAATGTAGATGACTTTAGGCACCTAAAAAAGTTAGCTCTCTTAAATTGAAGAAGAATTGCAGATTTTTATCCCGCCCTTCTCTCTGAATCAGAGCGGCTTACAATCTCCTGTATCTTCTCCCCCCACAACTGTCACCCTGTGAGGTGGGTGGGGCTGAGAGGGCTCTCACAGCAGCTGCCCTTTCAAGGACAACTCTGCCAGAGCTATGGCTGACCCAAGGCCATTCCAGCAGGTGCAAGTGGAGGAGTGGGGAATCAAACCCGGTTCTCCCAGATAAGAGTCCGCACACTTAACCACTACACCAAACTGGCTCTCTGAGCAAAAAGGAAGTTTCCTAAAAGGAAAAAAAAACCTGTGAGAAACTAAGGAGAAGGGGGGGGGGAAGCGGTATTTTTCATCTCCCTCACGTTGCCCTGAATTTTGGCAACACCCCAGGAGCCTGATTTCCCTGGCCTGATTGTATGCTCTGTTTTTAGGGCATTGCTTGTGGTATATGTTATGATCGATTTTGATTGCACTGATCTATAACTCCGCTTGTCTCTCAGTGAGAAAACAGAGACGGCCCAAACAGACCTCAGGGAGGGCTGAAAAGGAGTTTCTGGGGACACATGCTGATCTGAAACGGCAGGAGACAAGAGTTTTGGGTCCCTTCCCCCAAAGGCCTTTGAAATGAGCCCAGAAATAGGCAGGGGATCAAGTGCAGATCTTTCAACACCAGGGCGATATGATCCCTGTAATCCACCCAGCCTGGCAGCTGTGTGATGGATGAGCTTCAGTTTCTAGGCTGTCTTCAAGGGCGGTCCCCTGTATAGTTCCTCGCAGAAAGTCAGTTTGGTGTTGAACAAAGCAGGAGTCAAGTTTCACCTTTAAGACCAACCAAATGTTATTCGGAATGTAAGCTTTTGTGTATTGTGTTGTGATTGACTGGCAGCAACTCTCCAGGGTCTCAAGCTGAGGTTTTTCATGCCTATTTGCCTGAGTTGGAGATGCTGGGGATTGAACCTGGAACCTTCTGCTTACCAAACAGATGCTCTACCACTGAGCCACAGTCCCATTCATGGCTCTCCAGGGTCTCAAGCTGAGGTTCTTCACGCCTACTTGCCTGGACCCTTTTTAGTTGGAGATGCCAGGGATTGAACCTGGGACCTTCTGCTTCCCAAGCAGATGCTCTACTACTGAGCCACAGCCCCATTCATGGCTCTCCAGGGTCTCGAGCTGAGGTTTTTCACACCTATTTGCGTGGACCTTTTAGTTGGAGATGCCGGGGATAGAACCTGGTACCCTCTGCTTACCAAACAGATGCTCTACCACTGAGCCACAGCCCCATTCATGGCTCTCCAGGGTCTCAATCTGAGGTTTCTCACGCCTATTTGCCTGGACCCTTTTTATTTGGAGATGACGGGGATTGAACCTGGGACCTTCTAGTTACCAAGCAGATGCTCTACCCCTGAGCCACCTTCCCTCTAGAGCTGATAAAAGGAAACATCCCAGAGATCTGGGCCCCAGATGGCAGGATCCAGAAGCGTGACCTACTAAATTATATCAGCTCAGCATCTACCTCAAAATGCTTTGTCAGTTATAATTTATTGAGTTATAATTACTCCCATCATACTTTTTAAATTGCTTTCTCCTCTGGGGCCACAGCGGCATGAGGAAGAGTTTCGTCTGCTTTATATATGCTTGGGTTATTTCCCCATTTTTGGTGGGGAAAGAATATTAGGAAGTTTGTCAAATTTTGCGAGTTCAGCAAAATTCTCACGGGGGGGGGGGGTTGAACAATGGAGCCCAGAAGCAGGTATGGGGATGGGGTAAGCAAGAGAACAAACATTTTAGAGGCTCAAAATATGGCCTGCTTTGGAGAGTCAACACCCCCCAGGCGCCCTCTCTGTTGACCGACAGCACCTCAGTCTTGTCTGGATTGAGTTTCAGTTTCTTGGTTGTCCATCTCTTCTAGAGGCAGTGTTGGGATGGGTCTGGGATCCTGTGCCTTTAATACCAGTTTGATGGGGCATCAAATGTCAGGTGATGGATTCTCCACCCTCCCTCCACCATGAAAACCTTCAGCTATCCATTCCCACCCTTCCAGACTCCATTTAAAGGTTTTTTTTTCTCCAGGCTTGTTGGCAGCCATGACAAAATGGGGTTTCTTCCCTCTGGGGAAGAGGGCTGCTGGAGGAAACTTGGGAGCAGGATCCAGAAGACCATCGGGAGCTGGGTGTGGGAACTTGAGGCAAGAGAGAAATGGAAAAGGAGGAGTGGATACAGCAGAAGAATTGGGCTCATTCCGTGGGGCTGGAGAGAGCCCAGGGCTCTATACCCAAGGGGGGTATAGAACCTCGTCACTGATAACACCAGGATGAAACCTGGCATATTCTGCAGGCGGGCAACTCTCCCACAGTGTGTGGGGAGAGGGCAGGGGAGGGGGAGAGAACTGAACTCTGTCCTCCCCAGCTTCAGGCAAGATCCTCACCAGGAATCACCCCCCCCCCCCCACAAATATCTGAGAAGCATCCAGCTCCTGGAACCCAGAGCCCAAGCTGCTGGTTGTCCTGTTCTCCCCTCCCTTCCCCAGCAGAACTTCGGCTCTCCCAGGGGAGGAAAGAACACAATGGGGGGGCTGGAACCCCCATTTCCTGTCTCCAGGAAGGGGTCTGACGTCACGGAGGCTTCCTTCTGCGCCTTAACCCCTTGGCTCCCACACGGCCACCCACCCGCATCTCTCCCACTCCCTTTGTCTCCTCCTGGGACTCCCCAGCCCTACCATGGGGCAGCCCACAGTCCCTGGCCCCCCTCTTGAAATGTCACTCAGCAGTCAGAAGTCTCACCGATGCAGCTCTTCCCAGCATCAAAGGCGGCGCTGGAGCTTCTCCTACTGATCTTCAGCCTGCCCTGCCAGCTATTAAAGACAGTGTCACGATGGATTTTTATTGCACCGTCTGCTGGACTGATTCCCATAGGATATAATGGAAAATTGATCCGTATCTGGGGCTCGGGGGGGGGGGGGGGGGTGGCGGCTGATTTTTTGAGGTAGAGGCACCAAATTAGCAGCATAGCATCCAGTTCCTCGCCCCAAAACACCCTCCAAGTTTCAAAAAGATTAGACCAGGGGGTCCAATTCATTGAGCCTTCCCTTCCCAGCCGATTCAGATCCAGCCACTTTGGAGTGTGTGTGTGTGTGGGGGGGGGGGGGCAAAATGTACCCCAGATACCAGGCCTTGGCTGGGGCAACCTGCTAGGGAAGCCCCAGCGTCTCCATGAACCCCTCAATGCTATAGTATCCTTTTTGAGGTGCGGCGACCAGAATTGCACACAGTACTCCAAATGAGACTGCACCATCGATTTATACAGGGGCATTATGATACTGGCTGATTTGTTTTCCATTCCCTTCCTAATAATTCCCAGCATGGCGTTGGCCTTTTTGATTGCAAGTCAGTGTGCTGTATATTCTTAAGCCTCTCGGACCCAGAGCACGCCAGCAGATACGCCTCCCCACCCCAGCAAGGACGAGGCCACAGAGCGGAGAATGCCACTTTTTTTTTTACTCGTGCATAAAGAGTTTCTACTTCTTCTTGGAGACGCCGACGGTTCTGCCACGGCGGCCGGTGGTTTTGGTGTGCTGACCCCTGACCCGCAGGCTGAAAGGGGGAAAAAAGGGGGGTCAACAGAGAGCAAACGAACAAAAGGGCCACGTCCCGTGCCATCAGCCCCCCCCCACTCCACTGTTCCCGTTCTCACCCCCAGAAGTGACGCAGGCCTCGGTGGGCCCGGATCTTCTTCAGACGCTCCAAGTCCTCACGCAGCTTGTTATCCAGCCCGTTGGCTAAAACCTGCGAAAGGGGGAGGGAGCGGGAGGCTTCAGCAGAGGAGAAGGACACAGCCCCCGAATGCCCACAGCCAGCCCCTGAGGCGGATTCTTTGCCCGGGGGTGAGAGACCACTGCCCACTCTCAGGAGCCTCCGAGGAGAGAGCACTGCAGGCAGACAAAGCCCTTAGAATGTTCCCCACCCCAAATCGACTCCCCACCCGGGCTCAGCGTTTCACCCCCGCGCCAAAAAAAGTTGAATGTACCCAGCTTGCTCGGCCTTTCCCCGGACAGCCCGGCCTTCGAGCCTGCCTGTACTCTCACCTGGCTGTACTTCCCGTCCTTGACGTCCTTCTGCCGGTTGAGGAACCAGTCGGGGATTTTGTACTGGCGGGGGTTCTGCATGATGGTGATGACACGCTCCACCTGCAGGGGGCAGCAGAGACCACCGTGAGCGAGAGGCCGTCTGGCCCGAGCTACAACCACTGAAGCCTGGCTGGACTCCTCTGGGAAGGGAAAGAAGGAGGGAAGGGGCCCTGGAACCAGGCAAGCTTCCGACTCATCCCTCAGAGGATCCCCTCTCTTGGACCACTTCCTCCTGCCAGCTCTCCAGGCCCCTGAAAGTCCACAGAGACGTTTGCCCATGTGCACTGCTTAAACCAGGGGCAGACTTCCGGAACACTCTGTCTTGACACGTGCTCAGAACGTCAACGAGAAAGGTGCCAAATCCCGCCCCAATAGGCAATGGCTCTCCAAAGACTCAACAAGACAAGAGACTCAACGTGTACTAGAATAATATATCTGACAATATAAAGAATCCTAGAGTTGGAAGGGACCTCCAGGGTCATCTAGTCCAACCCCCTGCAATGCAGGAAACTCACAAACCCCTCCCCCTAAATTCACAGGATCCTCATTGCTGTCAGAGAGCCATCTGGCCTCTGTTTAAAAAACTCCAGGGAAGGAGAGCCCACCACCTCCCGAGGAAGAAGCCTGTTCCACTAAGGAACCGCTCTAACTGTCAGGAATCCTAGAGTTGGAAGGGACCCCCAAGGTCATCTAGTCCAACCCTCTGCACAATGCAGGAAACTCACAAATACATTCCCCTAAATTCATAAGATCTTCCTTGCTGTCAGGTGGCCTTCTAGCCTCTGTTGAAAAACCTCCAAGGAAGGAGAGCCCACCAACTCCCGAGGAAGCCTGTTCCACTGAGGAACTGCTCTAATGGTGAGGAATCCTAGAATTGGAAGGGCCCTCCAGGGTCATCTAGTCCAACCACCTGCGCAACTTGAGGATTCTATGATTCTAGAGTGGTTCCTCAGTGGAACAGGCTTCCTCCTTGGGAGGTGGTGGGCTCTCCTTCCTTGGAGGTTTTTACACAGAGGCTGGATGGCCATCTGACAGCAATGAAGATCCTGTGAATTTAGGGGGAGGTGTTTGTGAGTTTCCTGCATTGTGCAGGGGGTTGGACTAGAGGACCCTGGAGGTCCCTTCCAACTCTAGGATTCTGTGACCCTGGTATTCCTTGGAGGCTGCCCTTCCAAATACTAGCCAGATCTCTGCTTAGCTTCCATGATCTGACCATGCTGGCCGTTCCAGGAGAGGGCACTTTAAAGGAAAAGGGGTGGGGGGGCTCTTACCTCGTCTTCAGTGAGCTCCCCGGCTCTCTTGGTCAAGTCAATGTCTGCCTTCCTCAGCACCACATGGGCGTAACGCCTGCCCACACCCTGTGGGGAACAGAAGCCGAAAGATGAGCAGGGGAGTAGGGGATTGTTCAACTGGGTGTTAGGAAGGCCCCCTTCCCCAAATACAAGGCCCCACAGGCTTCTCCACCAGCACTGGTCAACCTGAAGAAAACGCCAGCACCCTCCCCACCTCCTCTTCCACTTCACTTATTGTTATTATTTATTTATTCATTAAATCTCCATTCTGCCCTTTCCCTAAAGTCCAGGGCAGATTAAGACAATAAATCAATAACCAGATATAAAAATACATAATGCAAAAAAGAAATAAAATAAGACACCAGCCGTTCATAAATAATCAATACAATATTGCAGGGGTGGCCAACGGTAGCTCTCCAGGTGTTTCTTTGCCTACAACTCCCAGCAGCCCCAGCCACTGGCCACGCTGGCTGGGGCTGATGGGAGTTGTAGGCAAAGGAAACATCTGGCGAGCCACCGTTGGCCACCCCTGCAATATAGAGAAGCGAGTGGGGTGGACCCGTTTCAGGAGGGAGAGAATGCCGTTTGGTCCTAGCGGGGCGGGGGGGGGGCAGCACCCAGCTTTCCTGGATCCCTCCTTGTAGCATCGCAGCCCGAGTAGCAGAAGCATCCTGGGACTGGAATGACAGCCCCCAGGGTGGAATGACAGTCCATAGGAAGAGAATCTGTGCTGGGGCTGGAAAGGCAGGTCACACAGTTGAATGGTAACCCCTGGGAATTGGCTCAGTGCTCTGGGACTGAAATTACAGGACGCAGAGTGGAATGACCGCTCCTGGGATTAGCAGAACTGTTCTAGGACTGGAATGACAGTCCCCATAGTAGAATGAAGAAGAAGATATTGGATTTATATCCCGCCCTCCACTCCGAAGAGTCTCAGAGCGGCTCACAATCTCCTTTCCCTTCCTCCCCCACAACAGACACCCTGTGAGGTGGGTGGGGCTGGAGAGGGCTCTCACAGCAGCTGCCCTTTCAAGGACAACTGCCAGAGCTATGGCTGACCCAAGGCCATTCCAGCAGGTGCAAGTGGAGGAGTGGGGAATAAAACTCGGTTCTCCCAGATAAGAGTCCGCACACTTCACCACTACACCAAACTGGCTCCTGAGATCAGAATCTGCGCTCTGTAACTGGAATGGTGCCTGTGATTCCAGCTGATTCCAAACACCCCACCTCTCCATCGGTGCACTGAAACAGACAAAGGCCTCCCGGAACAAGACTGACTTGCAAGTCCTGTGCAAGCCCGGCCGGCAAGGCTTCCTGCCAAGACGGGGCCAATGCGGAAAAGGCCCTTGTCCTGGTGGCAGCCCAGCAGATCTCTTGGGGACCCAGGAGCCAAAGGGGGTTAACCGTGAGAGCTCCCTCAGACGTGGCAGCCGCAGACCGTTTAGGGCTTTGAAAGGTGTCTGGAAACAGACAGGCAACCAGTGTAGCTGCAGCAGCTCAGCAGCTCCCACCCTGCCGCCTTGGGAGCCTCAGAGCATCTGCCAACGAACACTGTGTGCCTTGGGCAGCGTGCCAACACCTGGCCTCAAGTGGCTGGCGAGGAGACACTCCCTGTGGCTCTGGGATCCCAGCCCAAACGCAGCTGCGTCTCAGGAACTGGCGGGAGTGCCTGGATGAGCGATCGAGGCAGACGCAACACGGCGCTCGGAGAGGGTCGGCTTGGGAGCGGAGAAGCCAGGCTGCGGCAAGGAGGGAGCCAGGACCAAACGGCATTCTCTCCTTCCCCCCCTACGCCCTTCAGTGAGATCTCCCCACACAGGAAGGACCGCAAAAGCAGACGTTCGATCTGTTGCTGTGACAAAGTGCCAAAGGACATTCAACCACACGAGCCAGAATTTCTTGAGCTTCTTTACTTAGAATTTGTTCTTTCCTTTCCTCTTCTTGATCTACCTTTTTTTTTTCTTTTACTGTGCTAGTCGTGGTCCACACCTAATAGTAATTACCTAAGAGTAACTTTGGAATAATTTGGAGTGGAGAGCCAGTTTGGTGTAGTCGTTAAGTGTGCAGACTCTTATCTGGGAGAACCGGGTCTGGTTCCCCACTCCTCCGCTTGCAGCTGCTGGAATGGCCTTGGGTCAGCCAGAGCTCTCTTCTCTGGGAGAACCGGGTTTGATTCCCCACTCTTCCACTTGCACCTGCTGGAATGGCCTTGGGTCTGTCAGAGATCTCTTATCTGGGAGAACTGGGTTTGATTCCCCACTCCTCCACTTGCAGCTGCTGGAATGGCCTCGGGTCAGCCAGAGCTCTGTTATCTGGAAGAACCGGGTTTGATTCCCCACTCCTCCATTTGCAGCTGCTGGAAAGGCCTTGGGTCAGCCATAGCTCTGGCAGAGGTTATCCTTGAAAGTGCAGCTGCTGATAGCCCTCTCAGCACCACTCACCTCACAGGGCGTCCGTTGTGGGGGAGGGAGATAAAGGAGATTGTAAGCCGTTCTGAGACTCTTTGGAGTGGAAGGCGGGATATAAATCCAATATCATCATCTTCTTCATCTGTGTAGACTATAGCTAGTTAAACGCTCAAATCAAGAGATGTATCGATAGACATATCAATACCTTATTACTATTTTCTTGTTTTATAGCAATATATGTTTCTCTTGATTGTCTATGACTTGATACAAGAATTATTGCTTTAATTTTAACTTTGCGTAGATCCTGACCTCTCTCCATGGAAAGAGATACTGTTTTAAATTAGTCATCGTATCTTGTTGCGTCTCAGCGGCCCCGTGGCGCAGAGTGGCAAAGCAGCAGCACTGCAGTCTGAACTCTCTGCTCACGACCGGAGTTCGATCCCAGTGGAAGCTGGATTCAGGTAGCTGGCCCAAGGTTGACTCAGCCTTCCATCCTTCCGAGGTCAGTAAAATGAGGACCCAGTTTGCTGGGGGGAAAGCGTAGAGGACTGGGGAAGGCAATGGCAAACCACCCCGTCAAAAGCCTACTGTGAAAACGTTGTGAAAGCAACGTCACCCCAGAGTCGGAAACGACTGGCGCTTGCACAGGGGACCTTTCCGTTCCTTGTTGCATCTATATAACTATGTCCTTCTGGGATATTTATTATATGTATGGAAATATCTGTGACTGTATTAATTTGTTTCCGTAATTGTATATTCATATTGATGCTTATTTACTTCAAAACTACTCAAAATATGAAAAGGTACAAAGTGCCAGCAGAAGGCAGCCACCCCAGCCTCTAAGGTCGCTCAGCACCAGCCCCCCCCCACTGGCCCCTCCCTGACCTTGATGGCCGTGATGGCGAAGGCGATCTTCCGCCGCCCATCGATATTGGTGTTGAGGACTCGGAGGATGTGCTGGAACTTCTCTGGGATCACGAGAGACTGTGGGAAAGAAGGGACCAGGCCGGCTCAGCAAACACAAGAAAATACTGCAATCCCCGCTCAAGCGTCTGTGCCAAGGGCTTGTAAACTACCACCCTCCGGTGCCCCTGGGCTCACTTGCTTGAGCCACCTAAATCCAGACTTCCCCACATGGTATTCAACACATGTCAAGACAATCCTCAGTATTACCCCGTGGAAAGCAGGGGGGGGGACCCCAAAGGAACTGCAGGGAGCATCTCATTTTCTTCTGTATCCCCCCCCCCCATTTCTTCTTTTCCTTCCCTACCTGCCTCTATCGCCCCTCCCCTCTCCCTGCTTCCTTCTCTTCTTCCTACTCACCAGACACCCCACCCCAAACCCACGCCCGTCAATCCCTAGTGCCCGTCATAAATCAATTTAAGATTTTGATCAGAGGCATGCAAATATTCTTACAAAGCTTCATAATCTCTCGTAAACCAACCGCCAGTGTAGATGAAGAAATAGCAATTTATTATCTTTGTAACTGCAAACACGGGCTGCTTTTGAGCCTTGGAAGTTTGCTTTGGGCATTCAATGAGTTATCAAGATGGAAGTCTAGTCTGCCTGCTAAGCATCTGCATATCCCCTTAGGAACCCTGGGTTTTACTCAGGACATCAAAAGACCCCTGCTGAGTCAGACCAGTGAGGGTCCATCTAGTCCAGCCTCCTGTCTCACACAGTGGCCAACCAGTTCCTCTGGAGAGCCAACAACAGGGCAGGGAGGTTGAGACCTTCCTCTGAGAAGAATATCTGAAGAGCCCTGCTGGATCAGACCAGGGAGGGTCCACCTAGTCCAGCCTCCTGTCTCACACAGTGGCCAGCCAGTTCCTCTGGAGGGCCAACAACAGGGCATATAGGATGAGGCCTTCCTCTGAAAGAACATCAGAAGAGCCCTGCTGGGTCAGACCAAGGAGGGTCCATCTAGTCCAGCCTCCTGCCTCACAAAGTGGCCAGCCAGTTCCTCTGGAGGGCCAACAACAGGGCAGAGAGGCCGAGGCCTTCCACTGAGAAGAACAGCAGAAGAGCCCTGCTGGGTCAGACGAGGGAGGGTCCATCTAGTCCAGTCTCCTGTCTCACACAGTGGCCAACCCAGTTCCTCTGGAGGGCCAGCAACAGGGCAGAGAGGCCGAGGCTGGGTCAGACCAGGGAGGGTCCATCTAGTCCAGCCTCCTGCCTCACACAGTGGCCAACCAGTTCCTCTGGAAGAAGAAGATATTGGATTTATATCCCGCCCTTCACTCCGAAGAGTCTCAGAGCGGCTCACAATCTCCTTTACCTTCCTCCCCCACAACAGACACCCTGTGAGGTGGGTGGGGCTGGAGAGGGCTCTCACAGCAGCTGCCCTTTCAAGGACAACCTCTGCCAGAGCTATGGCTGACCCAAGGCCATTCCAGCAGGTGCAAGTGGAGGCGTGGGGAATCAAACCCGGTTCTCCCAGATAAGAGTCCGCACACTTAACCACTACACCAAACTAGCTCTCCAACTAGTTGTTGGAGGGCCAACAACAGGGCAGAGAGGCCAAGGCCTTCCCCTGAGAAGAACATCAGAACAGCCCTGCTGGGTCAGACCAGGAAGGGTCTATCTAGTCCAGCATCCTGTCTCACACAGTGGCCAACACGGCATGGAGGCTGAGGCCTTCCCCTGATGCTGCCTCCTGACTCTGGGATTCAGAGGTTGACTGCCTAGCATTTTGTCTCCCCGTGCACAACTTTATATCCCCCCTCTCAGCAGTCATAATCAAGATGGTTTTGCTTAAATATAAAGCAAAGAATGATAATTTGGGGAGGGACGGTGGCTCAGTGGCAGAGCATCTGCTTGGGAAGCAGGAGGTCCCAGGTTCAATCCCCGGCATCTCCAAAAAAGGGTCCAGGCAAATAGGTGTGAAAAACCTCAGCTGGAGACCCTGGAGAGCTGCTGCCAGTCTGAGAAGACAATACTGACTTTGATGGACCAAGGGTCTGATTCAGTATAAGGCAGCTTCATATGTTCACCTTTGGGGAGGGACGGTGGCTCAGTGGAGAGCCGCTGCCAGTCTGAGAAGACAAGACTGACTTGGATGGACCGACAGTCTGATTCAGTATAAGGCAGCTTCATATGTTCAATTTGTTATATAATAATTTGGCATTTTCCATGTCACAAAGTTTATGTTAGCATCCAAATACACCTTTTTTTGTTTGCTACAGAAATGGTTTTCTGCCTTCAGTGTTTATTTTTTTCCCTACCTCTTCAGCGGGCAACAATTAAGTACTTGCGCTGCAATAGCAAAGGCCACACTTTGTGATTTTTTTTTCCCCTTAACAATTTGGCATACCTGCAGTTTTCCTTGTAAGACACTTGTACTCCTAAAATTGCACAAACACAAATTCCCGTTCCCATAAATACAAGAATTTTATGCACCAAGTTGTAAACCCCAAATCTCCCCCTGGCTTCAAAATTCCCAGGAAACCTCTTAAACCCCAGGCAACAAAGGAAACTATACCTGGACCGAGCCCGTTGAGGGAAGAGCGGGTTATAAATAAAGAATAACCAATCAATATCCCGTCTTCACGTTTCGCTAGAGCACACAATGGGGACACAAACTCATTCCTGTCCAAAGAAACTCCTCTCTTTCTGGAAGAGCTGCCTTACCGAACTCAAGGCCGACCAGTGCCCAGGGCTTGCACACACAACAACCCTGAAAGGCTGGCCGCGCTAAGAAGTCAGTCTACTGGCTCGTAGACAAGGCGGTCCCTCCCAGCACATCATGGCCCCTCCGGCCAATGGGGGCTGCTGAAGAGCACCAACCTCCACCAGCCTTTGAGCGCTTCCCTCCTCCCCTCATTGGGCAGCGCTGAAATGACCCGCCCCCACAGGGCTGTTGCAAGGTTCAAAAAGCCGGGCCTATAAATGGCTTTGCACATTTTGACTGAAAGACAAAAAAACTGCTATCCCCTTAAGAGCTACCAAGCAGGCAGAAATCCACCAGGGCAGCATTCACCCTCCCCCTTCAGAGCTACTAAAGAGACAAAAATGATCCATCAGGGCTGCAATTTCACCTCCCCCTTAACAGTTATCAAGCAGGCAGAAATCCACCAGGGCAGCATTTCTCCCTTCCCCTTAGCAGCCACCAAGAAGGTAGAAATCCACCAGGGCAGCATTCCACCTCCTAAGAGCTACCAAACAGGAAGAAATCCACCAGGGCAGCATTTCTCCCCTCCCCTTAGCAGCCACCAAGGAGGTAGAAATCCACCAGGGCAGCATTCCACCTCCTAAGAGCTACCAAGCAGGCAGAAATCCACCAGAGCAGCATTTCTCCCCTCCCCTTAGCAGCCACCAAGGAGGTAGAAATACACCAGGGCAGCATTTCTCCCTTCCCCTTAGCAGCCACCAAGAAGGTAAAAATCCACCAGGGCAGCATTCCATCTCTTAAGAGCTACCAAACAGGCAGAAATCCACCAGGGCAGCATTTCTCCCCTCCCCTTAGCAGCCACCAAGGAGGTAGATATCCACCAGGGCAGCATTCCACCTCCTAAGAGCTACCAAACAGGCAGAAATCCACCAGGGCAGCATTTCTCCCTTCCCCTTAGCAGCCACCAAGAAGGTAGAAATCCACCAGGGCAGCATTCCATCTCTTAAGAGCTCCCAAACAGGCAGAAATTCACCAGGGCAGCATTCCACCTCCTAAGAGCTCCCAAACAGGCAGAAATCCACCAGAGCAGCATTTCCCCGTCCCATAACAGCTACCCAGCAGGCATAAATCCACCAGGGAAGCCACCCCCCTCCACCTCCAGCTGCGGGTCTCCCAGGCACGGCAGAAAAAGCGCGGGCAAAGGGATCGCCGCCCCCGGGCCTGGGAGAGCCGGTCGGGAGGCCAATACCCGGCCAGGCAGGAGGCTCCAGCGGCCCCCTCCGGGCCAGAGCCCCCGCCTTCCCTCTCCCCGCGACGCCTGAGGCGGATGGCGGCGGATTCCTCCGGTCCCCCCTCCCGGGCCTCCACCTACCATGGCTGCGGACTCCCCTCTCGCTGCAGCGCTAACCGGAAAAGGAAGTCGGCCGGCGCCGCGGTCTAGTTATACATCCCACCCACTGAAGGACAACTTCCGGCCTTCTGGAACCAATCTTAGACTCTTCCGGTTTAGACTCTTTGGCACTTCCGGTATGGTGGAAAAGGCTCCATGCTTGTATAACGTTCTTATGGACTTGTGCGCTGTCCTAAAACGTCCGTATGGAAAACAAGAAACGACGCTTAGAGTTCCGGGAAGATTATAACCCGGCGTCAAGACGAATTTGAATCCAGTTCCGACCTTGCCTAGAATGGAATTTTCCCCTTTCCTTTGGAGCTCCAACGAGGATGGAGCTTCCACCTTTCCCTGCCCTGAGAAAGCTCAATTTCTAATAGCCACTTCCGCCCTGTCCTGACTGACACCGCGGGGCATTCTGGGACATGTAGTCCCACTCCTTTGTTTAGCCTTCCAATCGGAAGTTCCTTTTCGGGAGCTTCCGGATGTCGTCGAGGACGAGGACGAGGGAACCGGGGACGGAGCCATGATGGTCGCCGCCGGTCCCGAGGAGGAGCGGCGAAGGCAGCAGCTGCGGCCGAACGAGATGGAGGACGAGGAGGTGGCGGCGGGCGGAGCGGTGAGGGCCACGCACCTGCCCCACTTCCGGTCCCTGGGATGCCCCCACTTCCGGTCCCTGCAGAAGAATGGGAGAGGGGTGGGAACCAGCTGTTGCAAAATGGGCAAGGGGGCGGGTGGTCTGTCCTGGCTGAAGGAGGGGTCCAGGGCAGCGGCTTATTCCAGGCTGCATGCGCGCAAAAGCTCAGGGGCCATTTTGCAGGAAAAAGAGGTGCCGGAGCTCATTAGCACAACTCATTTGCATCTGCCCCAAGCCCCCTGACGTCACTGGAAGGTGGGCTAAATCCCATCAGCTCAGCATCTCCCTTGAAATGCTTCTTGGAGTATAACTGCCGTAATGAAGCCTCACTCCCATGATACTTTTAAATTGATTTCAAAGTATGTGGCCACAGGGGCATGATGAAGATTTCCATCTGTCCAGGTCTTGAATTCAGCAGGAGCTCACAGGAGTGCAGCTCTTGAACTTTCTGAGGTTTCCCCCTCCTTCTCCTCTCCGCCTACTTCGCCCATTGAATAGTAGGTGCAGCTGCATAAGAATCCCTGGATTAGGAGAGCGGGCAACCAGCCAGCCACCTGGGGCTTTGCCACACCCCCAGCAGCCCTCATTAACTCCTGGAGAAGTCCATGCCACCCTTTATCCACTTTTTATGTGATTTTGGACAGCAGGTGGTTTTTCTGGCCTTTTGACTGTGGGGGGGTGGGTTTGTTAAGGAGAGCCCCAGGTGAGCGAGGCCTGCTTGGGCTGGCTGGATCTCTAGGCAGCCCAAGCAGGCACCGCTCCCCCGGGGCTCTCCTTTCTTGTGTCGGGTTGCTTTTGGTTGGTGGGGGGCAGCATATTGCTAACGAGTTATGCTAATGTGCCCCACCGCCTGTTTTTCTACAAAATGATCCCTGCATCTGTCTACTTTCTATGTTTTAGTTATTTCCCCGGGTTTTTTTTTTTGTGGGGGAAAATATTAGAAAGTTTGTCAAATCTTAAAAGTTCAGCAAAATTCTCACAGGGGGCTTGAACAACGGAGCCCAGAAGCAAGTATTTTTTGAGGGGGAGGGGAGTAAGAAAGAAAAGGCACAGTACAGTTTAGGCGTTGTGCAGCTCCGTTCCTGTGAGCTCCTGCCCAAAATGAGGCCTGCAAAAGCTTATCCCTTGAATAAAACTTGGTGGGTCTTAAAGGTGGGCCGCTGGACTCAGACTTTGTTCTGTTGCGTCAGATCAACGCAGCTGCCCACCTGAATCTGTCTTCAGCGAATGCTGCGGTTTCTGTCTACCCCCCCCAAATTCCCAGGAATTCCCCAACCCAGAGTTGGAGCTTGGAAGTATTTACAATGGAAAATAGATTTGTGGTATCTAGATGTTTTACCTGTCTGTTGTCTAAATGCCCCGTGGCGCAGAGTGGTAAAGCAGCAGTACTGCAGTACTGTGATCTGAACTCTCTGCTCACGACCTGAGTTCTATCCCAGCAAAAGCTGGTTCAGGTAGCCGGTCCAAGGTTGACTCAGCCTTCCATCCTTCCGAGGTGGGTAAAATGAATACCCAGCTTGCTGGGGGGGGAGGGGAAGTGGAAAAGACTGGGGAAGGCAATGGCAAACCTCCCCGTAAAGTCTGCTGTGAAAACTTTGTGAAAGCAACGTCACCTCAGAGTCGGAAACGACTGGTGCTTGCACAGGGGACCTTTCCTTTTCTGTCTAAATGGAAGGGCAGTGGGTGGGTAAAAGGGGGAAGGTAGGTAGGTAGGTAATTTTATTTATATCCCGCCCTCCCCGCCGGAGCAGGCTCAGGGCGGCTAACAACATCATTCAGTTTCCCTTATACAAAAGACAAGGTTACATTAACATTAAACATTAAAAAAGGGAGGGAGACAGAGGATGGCTCATCTGAAGAGCAATTGAGACAGGGCCTGCCTCCCAGAGAGCCAGTTTGGTGTAGTTGTTAAGTGTGCAAATTCTTATCTGGGAGGACCAGGTTCAATTCCCCACTCCTCCGCTTGCATCTGCTGGGTGACTTTAAGCAAACCACAGTTCTCTCAGAGCTGTTCCTCTTAAGAGCAGTTTCTGTCAGAGCTCTCTCAGCCCCACCTACCTCACAGGACGTCTGCTGTGGGGAGAGGAAAGGAAGGGAGATTGTAAGCCACTCTGAGACTCCCCAGTGAAGAAGGCGAAAAGTAGTTTTACGTTGCCACCAATTTATGGTGACCCCTGTGGTACTTTCAAAATAAGAGATGTTCAGAGGTTTGCCATTGCCTGTCTCTGAGGAGGGACCGCGGACTTCCTTGGGGGGTTTTTCCATCCAAGTACCAACCAAGGCCTGCTTAGCTTTTGAGATCTGACAAGATGTGGCTACTCAGGGCCAACTAGGTCTCTTTAGGATCACCCTCAACCCTCTTTCTCATCTTGCTTTTGAATCTTTTCTCCCTTTCCCACAATACAAGAACTGGTGAGCACGCCATGAAATCTATGAGCGGTAGGCTTAGGACACACAAAAACAAGTGCTCCTTCACCCAAAGAGTCAGTATCGCATGAAATTCAGTAAATGGCATAGACGGCTTCGAGAGGGGATTGGGTAAACATACAGAGCAGAGGTCCTTCAGAGGCTATTGGCTTGCTCCAACATGGCTTCTGTTATCATCTTATGTCTGGGGCAGTGATGTCCTGTATTCCTGGTGCTTTGGGGGGCAACATTGGGAGGGCTTCTCCCAATGGAGAGCCAGTTTGGTGTAGTGGTTAAGTGTGCGGACTCTTATCTGAGAGAACCGGGTTTGATTCCCCACTCCTCCACTTGCACCTGCTGGAATGGCCTTGGGTCAGCCATAGCTCTGGCAGAGGTTGTCCTTGAAAGGGCAGCTGCTGTGAGAGCCCTCTCAGCCCCACCCACCTCACAGGGTGTCTGTTGTGGGGGAGGAAGGGAAAGGAGATTGTGAGCCTCTCTGAGACTCTTCGGAGTGGAGGGCGGAATATAAATCCAATATCATCTTCTTCTTCTTCTTCTGGAGGGCTGCTGGTGGACCTCCTGGCGGCCCCTGGGTGCTGGACTGGAGAGGCCACTGGCCCAACCCAATATGGCTTCTTGTGTGTTCTTATATCTGTGGCAGTGATGCTCTGTCTTCTTGGTGCTTGGGGGAGGGTGGGGGGGGAGCAATAGTGGGAGGGCTTCTGGAGTTCTGGCCCCTGGGTTTTGGCCGCCGTGTGACACAGAGTGTTGGACTGAATGGACCATTGGCCTGACCCAACACGGCTTCTCTTGTTTCCCCCTCTTTTTCGTGTCACCTCTCCCTCCCCCACCCTTCAAGGGAGGGTTTAATCCTGACTCATCTCCCTGTTCCCCCCCACCCCCCCGCCTCCTAACAGGGTCACGGTGAGGAGACGCTACAATTGAACCTGGGTGATCTGGACCTGACCTCTGAGGAGTTCATCTTGGACGAAGTGGACAGTGAGTTCTCCTCTCCCTTTTCTGCCCACCTGTGATGTGTTTCTGCAAGGCTGGCTGGGCCCAAGAGAGGTCTGGGGACGGCTGCCGATCCTCAGGTAGCTAGGAGATAACCGTGCTAACGGACCACGAATCTCACAACAGTGAGGCTGCTTAAACGCACTTCTAATTAAGCGTTTATATCGCAGAGGCAAGCAATTGCTGATACTTCTTTATGAACGTACGTTAGATAACAAAAATGACGTGCAAAATCAGTTTATATACATCAACTCGTAAAAGGCCTGGTCCACTGACTAACACAGACCCAAAAGTCCATATTTTGCCATGTCGGTATCGAAGGTAGCAGTTCTCTTAAGCGGCCATAGCCGCAAATAGTAATTCTCTTTTTGGAGAACTGACAGTGCGGTTTGTAAGTAGTTGGCCAGCAACTTGGCATCTGGTGAAGAAAGGTTAAAAGGCTTGGGGCTCTTTAGCTTGGAGAAACGTCGACTGCGGGGTGACATGAGAGAGGTTTACAAGATTATGCATGGGATGGAGAAAGTAGAGAAAGAAGTACTTTTCTCCCTTTCTCACACTTAAAAGAACTTGCGGGTATTCATTGAAATTGCTGAGCAGTCGGGTTAAAACGGATAAAAGGAGGTACTTCTTCACCCAAAGGGTGATTAACATGTGGAATTCACTGCCACAGGAGGTGGCGGCGGCTGCAAGCATAGCCACCTTCGAGAGGGGATTGGATAAAAATATGGAGCAGAGGTCCATCAGTGGCTATTAGCCACAGTGTGTGTGTGTGTGTGTGTGTGTGTGTGTATATAGGCCACTGTGTGACACAGAGTGTTGGACTGGATGGGGCATTGGCCTGATCCAACATGGCTTATCTTATGTTCTTATGTGACACAGAGTGTTGGACTGGATGGGCCATTGGCCTGATCCAACATGGCTTCTCTTATGTTCTTATGTGACACAGAGTGTTGGACTGGATGGGCCATTGGCCTGATCCAACATGGCTGTTCTTATGTAATTTCTGAGCCCTGGCTCCAGGTTTGAATTACTATTTGCGGCTATGGCCGCTTAAGAGAACTGCTACCTTGGATACTGACATGCATTTTGAATGTATTGAGTTGAGGTTTCAGAAAGAGTAATTTTTGTCAGAAGAAGAGTTGCCATCGAAACATGACTTTACCGGAATCGTGTCACGATACTACTAATTTTGAAGTTACTTTTTCTGAAGTTCTTATGAGTCCCCCGGCTCCGCCAACAAAAGTCTCCCGGCTCCGCCCCAAAGTCCCCCGGCTCCGCCCCCAAAGTCTCCCGGCTCTGCCAACAAAGTCTCTGCTCCGCCCCAAAGTCTCCCGGCTCTGCCCCCAAAGTCTCCCGGCTCTGCCAACAAAGTCTCTGCTCTGCCCCAAAGTCTCCAGGCTCCGCCCCCAAAGTCTCCCGGCTCTGCCAACAAAGTCTCTGCTCCGCCCCAAAGTCTCCCGGCTCCGCCCCCAAAGTCTCCCGGCTCTGCCAACAAAGTCTCTGCTCCGCCCCAAAGTCTCCAGGCTCCGCCAACAAAGTCTTCCTTCTCCGCCAACAAAGTCTCCTGGCCCCGCCCTCAAAGTCTCCAGATATTTCTTGAGTTGGGCCTGGCAACACTAGCTAGGGATCTCCCCCCTGCTCTGCCATTCCCGGGGCAGGAATAGCTGCACTACAACCTGCTCCACGTCGGGCTTCCTGAGCCTTTGATTCACTCCCCAAAGCTGCTTGTGGCCTGGCAACCTCCCCTCTGGGCTGGCTCTGCACCGGCTGCCCCCTGCTGTGTCCCGGAAGGGCAGAGAGCCCCGCTGTGGGCCCAGCAGCCCTGCAGGGGATCTGTGAGAGGCTGCGGGGGGAGGCGGGTTTCCCCGTCCTTCACCTGTGCCGCTCTCTTTCCGATCAATCAAAAGCCTTTATTGGCACATATCAGATTAGAAACAAACAAATAACCAGCTACAGAAATATAAAACATTCATATGCAGCTATATTGGACAAACGATCCTTGGTGTAGTGGTTAAGTGTGGTGTAGAGAGCCAGTTTGGTGTAGTGGTTAAGTGTGCGGACTCTTATCTGGGAGAACCGGATTTGATTCTCCACTCCTCCACTTGCACCTGCTAGCATGGCCTTGGGTCAGCCATAGCTCTGGCAAAGGTTGTCCTTGAAAGGGCAGCTGCTGTGAGAGCCCTCTCCAGCCCCACCCACCTCACAGGGTGTCTGTTGTGGGGGAGGAAGATAAAGGAGATTGTGAGCCGCTCTGAGACTCTTCGGAGTGGAGGGCGGGATATAAATCCAATATCTTCATCTACCTCACAGGGTGTCTGTTGTGGGGAAGGAAGATAAAGGAGATTGTGAGCCGCTCTGAGACTCTTCGGAGTGGAGGGCGGGATATAAATCCAATATCTTCATCTACCTCACAGGATGTCTGTTGTGGGGGAAGAAGATAAAGGAGATTGTGAGCCGCTCTGAGACTCTTCGGAGTGGAGGGCGGGATATAAATCCAATATCTTCATCTACCTCACAGGATGTCTGTTGTGGGGGAAGAAGATAAAGGAGATTGTGAGCCGCTCTGAGACTCTTCGGAGTGGAGGGCGGGATATAAATCCAATATCTTCATCTACCTCACAGGATGTCTGTTGTGGGGGAAGAAGATAAAGGAGATTGTGAGCCGCTCTGAGACTCTTCGGAGTGGAGGGCGGGATATAAATCCAATATCTTCATCTACCTCACAGGGTGTCTGTTGTGGGGGAGGAAGGGAAAGGAGATTGTGAGCCGCTCTGAGACTCTTCGGAGTGGAGGGCGGGATATAAATCCAATATCTTCTTCTTCTTCTTCTGGTTACCACACTCAAGAATAAAGCAACCTTTTCAGTGATTTCAGATGACAAATCATTCAGAAGACGGCATATTGAACAGACTTGGATCTAGAAACCAAAGGCGTAGAGTATCATGTAGGGCAGGGGTGGCCAACGGTAGCTCTCCAGATGTTTTTTGGCCTACAACTCTCATCAGCCCCAGCCATTGGCCATGCTGGCTGGGGCTGATGGGAGTTGTAGGCAAAAAAACATCTGGAGAGCTACCGTTGGCCACCCCTGATGCAGGGGACAATAAAGAAGAATATGGGACAATGAGTCAACTTGTTTTCAGTTATGTCTACATAGTCTTAATGAAAGTGGGATTTTCTTTATATCTACCATAGGTAACTGCTGATGGGGTTGTATTGCATCTAGCGAGGGTAAATGCTCCACACAATTTTGGAACATGGAGAGTTGATAAATAAGAAGGCAGATGACCAATAGATGGGGAAATTCCAAAATTCAGAGGGGGAGCGAGATTTGTTCGCAGCACTAATGAGTTTTTGTAATTCATAGAATCATAGAGTTGGAAGGGACCTCCAGGGCCATCTAGTCCAACCCCCTGCACAATGCAGGAAACTCACAAACACCTCCCCCTAAATTCACAGGAACTTCATTGCTGTCAGGTGGCCATCTAGCCTCTGTTTAAAACCTCCAAGGAAGGAGAGCCCACCACCTCCCGAGGAGGAAGCCTGTTCCACTGAGGAACCGCTCTCACGATCAGGAATCCGAGAGTTGGAAGGGACCTCCAGGGTCATCTAGTCCAACCCCCTGCACAATGCAGGAAACTCACAAACACCTCCCCCTAAATTCACAGGATCCTCATTGCTGTCAGGTGGCCATCTAGTCTCTGTTTAAACACCTCCAAGGAAGGAGAGCCCACCACCTCCCAAGGAGGAAGCCTGTTCCACTGAAGAACCACTCTAACGGTCAGGAAGTTCTTCCTAATGTTGAGCCGGAAACTCTTTTGATTTAATTTCAACCCGTTGGTTCTGGTCTGACCTTCCTGGGCCGCAGAAAACAATTCCACACCATCCTCTATAGCAGGGGTGGCCAACGGTAGCTCTCCAGATGGTTTTTTTGCCTACAACTCTCATCAGCCCCAGCCAGCATGGCCAATGGCTGGGGCTGATGAGAGTTGTAGGCAAAAAAACATCTGGAGAGCTACCATTGGCCACGCCTGCTCTATAGGGACAGCCTTTCAAGTACTTGAAGATGGTGATCCTATCACCTCTCAGCCGCCTCCTCTCCAGGCTAAACATCCCCAGCTCCTTCAACCTTTCCTCAGAGGACTTGGTCTCCAGACCCCTCACCATCTTCATCGCCCTCTGGACCCGTTCCAGCTTGTCTATATCCTTCTTAAAATGTGGTGCCCAAAACTGAGCACAAGACTCCAGGTGAGGTCTTACCAGAGCAGAGTAAAGCGATACCATCACATCACGCGATCTGGACACTGTGCTTCTGTGGATACAGCCCGAAATCGCATTGGCCTTTTTAGCCACCGCATCGTTATCAATCATTCATTATCTCTTTCAGTCCACATCCAAGCCAACCTGGAAGACGCGCTGGTGCAAGAAGCCTTGAAGACGGTGAGCACCAAGGGGATCTACGGGGCGGGTGGAGGGAGCGGGGCTGCTTGGCTGGGGCCACGGTGACCGCCCTCCCTTTGGTCTTGCAGGGGGTGGACCTCAGGCAGTACTCCAAGCAGGTGGAGCTGGAGCTGCAGCAGATCGAGAACGCCTCCATCAAGGACTGTATCCTTCGCAGCTGAGGAGGCAGGAGGGGGGAAGGAGGGAATCGGCTTTGGGTGAGGAGCTGCTTTGTCCAGAAGCCATGCCAAGAGGGGTGTGTGTGTGTCACTGTCTGCCAAACCAGACACTCTCCCCCCCCCAGGCCACAGCCAGGGTTTCAGGTTTGGTAGGGCTCATGACCAGGTTTTTTTGTTTATGGTGATGATGATACTGGATTTCTACCCCACCCTCCACTGCGAATCTCAGAGTGGCTCACAATCTCCTTTTCCTTCCTCCCCCACAACAGACACCCTGTGAGGTGGCTGGGGCTGAGAGGGCTCTCACAGCAGCTGCCCTTTCAAGGACAGAGTCTCAGAGTGGCCTACAATCTCCTTTCCCTTCCTCCCCCACAAGAGACACCCTGTAAGGTGGCTGGGGCTGAGAGGGCTCCCACAGCAGCTGCCCTTTCAAGGACAGAGTCTCAGAGTGGCCTACAATCTCCTTTCCCTTCCTCCCCCACAACAGACACCCTGTGAGGTGGCTGGGGCTGAGAGAGCTCTCCCAGCAGTTGCCCTTTCAAGGACAGAGTCTCAGAGTGGCCTACAATCTCCCTTACCTTCCTCCCCCACAACAGGCACCCTGTGCGGTGGGTGGGGCTGGAGAGAACTCTCCCAGAAGCTGCCCTTTCAAAGACAGAGGCTCAGAGCGGCCTACAATCTCCTTTCCCTTCCTCCCCCACAACAGACACCCTGTGAAGTGGGTGGGGCTGAGAGAGCTCTCCCAGAAGCTGCCCTTTTAAGGACAGAGTATCAGAGTGGCCTACAATCTCCCTTCCCTGACACTCTGACACTCTGCGATGAAGAGTGAAGTGTGGGGTATAAATCCAATATCATCACCATCACCTCCTCGCGTTATTTGTCCAGGAGCTCAGCCTCGGCCTGGGTCTCCCCATGGCGTGTGGTTTGGGTGGGGCCCATCCTCTCTGTGCCGGGGGGGGGGAGGCGTCCCTCTGCACTCCTCCCCAGCAGCGCTTCTCCTTAGCGGCCTTATCCAGACATCAAGGAGAGCAAGAACATTGCCTCTTTGCACACCCAGATCACGGCCTGCGACGCCGTCCTGGAGGTGAGTGCGCCCGTAGTGCTTGGAGGTCCCTCCTGGGTGGGTTTCCTGGCCACTCCCTGCTCTCCAGCTGCCTCTTTCTGTGCAGCGCATGGAGGCCATGCTGAGCTCCTTCCAGTCAGACCTGAGCAGCATCAGCTGCGAGATCCAGACGCTGCAGGAGCAGTCGGTGGCCATGAACGTCCGGCTGCGCAACCGCCAGGCCGTCCGGGGCCGCCTCTCCCAGCTGGTGGACGAGCTGGTGGTGCCCAATCTCATGATCAGGTGGGTGGGGCCCGGGGGGGGCGGGCTGGAGGGGGAGGAGCCCAGAAAGCCAAGGAGGGAATTGATGGCGTCCTTCGGCTCAAGAGCAGACTCCCAAGTCAGTCGGCAGCCTCCTCCACAGCTTGCAAGCTTCAGGAGAGCGGCTGGCTCAGATCTTGCTTAATGTAAGAGCCGCCTAGGATAAATGTCAGGTGTGTGAGGAAGGAAGGAAGGAAGGAAGGAAGGAAGGAAGGAAGGAAGGAAGGAAGGAAGGAAGGAAGGAAGGAAGGAAGGAAGGAAGGAAGGAGGGAGGAAGGAAAATAGATGGGGAGGAAGGAAGGAAGGAAAGGAGGGAGGAAGGAAAGGAGGAAGGAAGGAGGAAGGAAGGAAAATAGATGGGGGAGTGAGGGAGGAAGGAAGGAAAATAGATGGGGAGGGAGGAAGGAAGGAAGGAAAGGAGGGAGGAAGGAAAGGAGGGAGGAAGGAAAGGAGGAAGGAAGGAAAATAGATGGGGGAAGGAGGGAGAGGTGGAGGGAGGAAGGAAGGAAAGAAAGGAAGGAGGAAGGAAAGAAGGAAGGAAAATAGATGGGAGAGGGAGGGAGGAAGGAAGGAAAATAGATGGGGGAGGGAGAGGAAGGAAGGAAGGAAAGGAGGGAGGAAGGAAGGAAAATAGATAGGGGAAGAAGGAAGGAAGGAAAGGAAGGAAGGAAGGAAAATAGATGGAGGGACAGAGAGGGAGCAAGGAAGGAAGAAAGGAAAAATGGAAGGAGGAAGGAAGGAAGGAAAATAGATGGGGGAGGGAGGGAGAGGGGGAGGGAGGAAGGAGAAAAGGAAGGATGGAAGGAAAGACGGGAGGGAGGAAGGAAGGAAAATAGATGGGGAGGGAGGGAGAAGGGGAGGAAGGAAGGAAGGAGGAAGGAAGAAAGGAAGGAAGAAGGGATGGAAGGAAGGAAGGATGGAAGGAAGGATGGAAAATAGATGGGGAGGGAGAGGTGGAAAGAAAGCAAACTTGCTGGCTTGGCTTGGCAAAGTGATTGAAAGAGAGACCTGCCTTCTCCAAGCTGGCCAGTGGGGCGTTGGGGGCTTTGAGAGCGGCACAATATATGCGAAAGAGCCACACGTGGCTCCTGAGCCACATTTTGGCCTCTCCTCCAGGAGATGAGTCTCCTCCCTCTGCCTCTGAATGAGGATGATGCCACCGGCCTGCTTTGTAGGGTTGTTGTATGTTCTGGTTTTGTGCTCCTTTCCCGAAGTGCTTGAAAAATGTCAAAAGTGTGGTAGAAATGCGTGAAAGGTTCCCA
>NW_026800492.1:0-44444 GCF_032191835.1 Heteronotia binoei
GTCCCTTACTGAACGTCTGGGCTGGTTTCAGCAAAGATCACAAGACAGCAAGGATCACAAGACAGCATGCCACAAACCACAATTGATTCTCTTCAACCAAGAGTGCAGTAGACAGGAAATTTAGAAACCACCTCATAAGAACATAACAGAAGCCATGTTGGATCAGGCCAATGGCCCATCCAGTCCAACACTCTGTGTCACACAGTGGCCAAAAAAGCCCAAGTGCCATCAGGAGGTCCACTAGTGGGGCTAGAATGTTAGAAATCCTCCCACTGTGTCCCCCAAGCACCAAGAATACAGAGCATCACTGTCCCAGACAGAGAGTTCCAACGATAAGTCATGACTACTAGCCGCTGATGGACCTCTGCTCCATATGCTTATCCAATTCCTTCTTGAAGCTATGCTTGTAGCCGCCACCACCTCCTGTGGCAGTGAATCCCATGTGTTCATCACAAGAGAAGGGGTCTGGGTACCTGAAAGAGTGTGCCAGTCTTCAGGAAACGAAACGAGTTAGAGAAAACTAGCTATTGGCTGAGATCATCATCAGAGGTATTCCAGCTTGTGGAAATTAGGTAGCTAATGGATACAGAGCTTTCTTTATGAATGCTCTCCGGCACTATAGCTTCTTCCACAAATATTGGTATATCTTTTTTTAATATGGAATTCACCTTCCATGACACTTTGGATTACAAGTAATATTGATTTTCCTTCAGAAATGCTTCCACGTTCCTCCCAGTAAGAATTCCCCCTAAATAGGCTATTTTGATCCTAATTTTCACACCTTGTAAGGACTACCACAAGGAATTTTGGGGGGGAGGATGGAGCACAGAGAGCAGGGGCATTGTAGATGCACTGATTTCACTACATCAGTGATAGTACAGGAGTTGCCCTCAATCTCTAAAGTGAAGACCATGGAAATTGGGAAAATTCCTAGAGCAATGCACAAGTGGTGACCAGAAATTAGACCCCCATACTGACAACATCAGCCCCCCTCTGCATTTTCTCCCACTGCTCAATTGACCGAGAATATGTGGCTGGTTATCCCAATAGGAATCCCAATTCCTATTGGGATTACAAATGGAGAAATTTCCAAAAGAAGATAGAACTGTAATTTGGTACTTGCTTTCAGCTGCTAGGACATTATATGCGCAGTTATGGAAGCAAGATAAAATACCAGAAAAAATGGGACTGGATTGTAATGTCATGGAGTGAAATGGATAAACTTACAAAAATCTTGAAAGACTATGATTTAGAGGGATTTAAAATGGATTGGGATAAATTCAGAAGATATATAGAAAAAAAAATGGAAAGTAAAAGGACATTGGGTGATTTTTGAGAATACCAATTAGGTTTTTAGAAGAAGATGAACTATAATAATTGGGTGGGACTTTATAAAGTATAAGAAATGTGTTTTTTATTCCTCTGCAAAAATTATGTATGTATATATATATATATATATATATATATATATATATATATATATATATATATTCTTTTTTTTTATTAAGATTCTTTTAAAGTTAAAGATACCTTTTGATATTAGAATTTTAGGCAATTGGCACCAGCGGAAGTCAAGATTTGGGGGGAGGGGAGGAGGGGAAAGCGTAATGTATGGTGAAGATAGTAAGTGTTAATTAATATTGAAGCCAAGCCGAGAGAGAGAGAGTATTGGATATAATTACCATATATTACCAAATAAAATTGTTTAATTAAAAAAAACCCTCTATTGTGAAGACCATGGAAATTGGGGAAATTCCTAGAGCAATGCACAAGTGGTGACCAGAATTTAGATCCCCATACTAACAACATCAGCCCCTTCCCCATTTTCTCCCACTGCTCAATTGACCGAGAATGTGTGGGTGGTTACCTGCCAAAAATAGGCAGTTGTCAACCCTATCTTGAAATCAAAGGAAGGGAAAATCAAAAAGGAAGGGAAATCAAAGGAAGGGGAAATCCCCACATGCTTAAAATATAACAACACAGGTTTTCTAAGGGTGCCCAAAACGTCACTCCACTTTGATGTGAAACGAATATTTTCGAAGAAACTCCCCAACCAAAATGCCACCATAAAGTGTTATCTCTTATAAACATCTTACCAAAAGGTCTTGGGCGAGGACTCTTGGTGGTAAACCCTATGTATAGGAGTACACTATGTAACACTGTCTTAGATACTAGCTACTTTTGGCAGGTGTTGTAAAAAACATAAGAGCCTCGTGGCGCAAAGTGTTAAAGCTGCAGTACTGCAGTCCTAAGCTCTGCTCACGACCTAAATTCGATCCCGAGCGGAAGTTGGGTTTTCAGATAGCCGGCTTAAGGCTGACTCAGCCTTCCATCCTTCCGAGGTCGGTAAAATGAGTACCCAGCTTGCTGGGGGGAAAGTGTAGATGACTGGGGAAGTCAATGGCAAACCACCCCGTAAAAAGTCTGCCGTGAAAACATTGTGAAAGCAACCTCACCCCAGAGTCGGAAATGACTGGTGCTTGCACTGGGGACCTTTCCTTTTCCTGTTAAAAACACAGGTCGGCATCTGGTTTGTGAGACCTGGAATGAGACAAAAATATGCAAAAAAAAAAAGAACGCGAAGACATTAGGAAGGAAAATAACAGTATGTAGGTCAGTGGCATTGCCAATCAGAAAGAGGATATGAAGCAACCTGAATGGTGGTGAGGATTAGCAGACGGAAACTATGGAATGCTAGATGTGGGTGGTTTCATTGTATTCCCCGCTGTGTAGCAGTCATGACCTTGATCAAGGCACTTATTCTATCACATTCATTTCCACTTCCCTAAAAGCAGAACCTGTTTGAAGGTATCAGATCAATCACAAATTGGGGTATTTCCCCCCCCCCTTTTTTTTTTGTAAAAACTTTATTAATCATTTCTCCTGAACAGTTGTTTCTGAACAAGTTTGCTGTAGTGGTTAAGTGTGCAGACTGGGAGAACCGGGTTTGATTCCCCACTCCTCCACTTGCAGCTGTTGGAATGGCCTTGGGGCAGCCATAACTCTTGCAGAGTTGTCCTTGAAAGGGCAGTTTCTTTGAGAGCTTTCTCAGCCTTACCCACCTCACGGGGTGTCTGTTTTGAGGGAGGAAGACAAAGGAGATTGTGAACCGCTCTGAGTTTCAGAGTGGAGGGACATCGACCACGGAGCTAAGCCCCAATCCTATATACTCTGCCTTTTAATTATAATGCATTCAAGGGTGTTATTCATGCAATTATTTGCAGCTAATTATGTGCATTTAATGATAAGGTGTATTACGATGTGTTTGAAATCAGCGGTAAAAAAAATACATAAAAAGCATTTACATTTTCAAGGAATCAAAGAATCACAGAGTGAACATAAGAGAAGCCATGTTGGATCAGGCCAATGGCCCATTCAGTCCAACACTCTGTGTCACATAAGAACATAAGAGAAGCCATGTTGGATCAGGGTGTCTGACGTGGGGGGAGAAGATAAAGGAGATTGTAAGCCGCTCTGAGTCTCTGATTCAGAGAGAAGGGCAGGGTATAAATCTGCAATTCTTCTTCTTCAAGGGCAACTCCTGAGATAGCTATGGCTGACCCAAGGCCATTCCAGCAGCTGCAAGTGGAGGCGTGGGGATTGAAACCCGGTTCTCCCAGATAAGAGTCCACACCCTTAACCACTACACCAGACTGGCTCTGCCCACTGCTTCTGCTCACAGACTTCTGCCCACTGCTGCCCAGCTGACCAGTGAGGGAAGCCCCACCCCTGAACAGCCATGTTGAGTGGCTATGTCCCCGACGCAGTGGCCTCACTCAGGAGTGATATCATCATATCAACAATATCGTATGGGTGATCTTCTGCTTTGGGGGCAAAATGTAATGGTTTGAACCCAATTTTTAACCATAGAGTTTGTCCAAAACAACGGATGGACCATTGGGAGATTCTTCTGCTCAGACCATGGGCTGGGAAGCCTATTCTTGAGCCTGTGGTCCACTTTGGGATTCTGACACAGGGTGGTTGGAGCAGCCACAAAATCATGAGCAGTGTGGGAAGTGGAACCAACCACACAAAGAGAGAGGAAGCCCAAGTGCCTGGAACAAGAAGTAAATTTTAAAGACACCCTGGGAAAGAGGAGCCAGGTGGCGGATAAAACTGACACTGAAGTGGCAGCTACCCCTAAAAAGTTATTTCAGTCTGCGCAGCCAATTGGTCCTCCAGTGGGCAATCGGAAACCCTGCTATGCGGAATCCCAACCCAGCCTTCTCACTGTCTAAAAACATTTGGTGGGCGCAAGGAAAGTTGTTGGCAGGTGCCATGATGCCCCCAGGTACCACGTTGGGGATACCGCTTCGACCACTGAGTTTCACTTCTTCACCCAAAAGCCTTCCTTGATGGTCTTCCATCCAAATACTCCACCTGCTTGTGGTGGTGGCGAGTACCATCAAGACATAGTTGACTTACATTGACCGGATGGCTTACATTAGAACAGATGAACGGAAGTCCTTCTTCACCCAAGACTGATTAACACATGGAATTCACTGCCCCATGAGGTGGTGGCAGCTACAAGCCTAGACGGCTTCAAGAAGGGATTGGATAAACATCTGGAGCAGAGGTCCACCGGTGGCTATTAGCCACAGCGTATTGTTGGAGCTCTCTGTCTGGGGCTAATAGCCACCAATATTACAAGTTGACTGTGGAAGGTAAGAGTTCCTGCAGCATGGATTAATTTCTGTTTCGAAAGAGACCATGTTTCATTTTTTTTTTTTTTTGTCACTTTGGCTTTCATTGCATTTCTGGTTTCCAGTGAACTGGATGTCAAGGAACACGGATTAGATTTTGATGTGATTTGTAGTGTTAATGAATTGGTTATTAATGAACATCGATGATAATTTCCTGTGATTTTGTAATGCTGAATCATGTGCTGATATGAAATGTATAATTGTAAAAAATCATACAATTGTATTTAATAGATTGTACCTTTTTTTTGTAGTTACTCAAGGTTTCTAATTGTTAGGCATCAGTAATTAGTAATTAGCCACAGTATATTTCTAGGATGGAAAACCACCGCCTTCCCAAGATTGCCCTGTATGGCGAACTCTCCACCGGCCATCGAAATAGAGGGGCACCAAAGAAGAGGTACAAGGACTCCTTGAAGAAATCCCTTGGCACCTGTCGCATCAACCATCACCAGTGGTCTGACCTAGCCTCAGATCGCAAAGCATGGAGGCACACCGTCCACCAGGCTGTCTCTTTCTTTGAGAACGCACGCATAGCTGGTCTTGAGGACAAAAGGAGATTGAGGAAGTATCACATTGCTACAGCACCAACCCCAAATCAGACTTTTCCCTGCAGCCACTGTGGCCGGACCTGCCTGTCCCGCATTGGTCTTGTCAGCCACCAGCGAGCCTGCAGCAGACGTAGACTACTGCACCCTTCTTAAATTTTCGTTCGCAAAGCCAAGCCGAGAGAGACCATCGCTTTGACTATATGGACTTTTGTTGGCAGGGTGATGTCTCTACTTTTTATTATACTGCCCAGGTTCACCATAGCTGCCCTCCCAAGGAGCAAACGTCTTTTAATTTCATGGTTCCATCTATACCCTGTGGCTAATAGCCACTGATGGACCTCTGCTCCATATTTTTATCCAATCCCCTCTTGAAGCTGTCTGCGCCTGTAGCCGCCGCCACCTCCTGTGGCAGTGAATTCCCTGAGCTGTCAAAAAAAAAGTTTCTATCACTTGCCAGATTAATTTTCTTCCTTTTCAAACCAAGCCCAGAATATGACAGGGGAAAGGCCTCATGATTTATTTGGCTGAATCAGATGGGAGACTGAACGATGTATGATGTATGTCCCTAGTTAAGCAGGAATGTGTGTGTGTCTGTGTATCAAGTTTATGTTCCCTTCCATAATCTGTGAATCTTCCCAGCGAACCTCCACCTTTGTAATAACCAGCCTGGCCACTAATTGAAAAGGGGAAGCAGTCTAGTTATAACCAAGAGTACGTTTATTTCATGCATAGCTATAAAAAAAAAACTGTACAAGATGAAATGCCAATGAAATTGCTGAGCAGTCGGGTTAGAACGGATAAAAGGAAGTCCTTCTTCACCCAAAGGGTGATTAACACATGGAATTCACTGCCACAGGAGGTGGTAGCAGCTACAAGCATTGCCAGCTTCAAGAGGGGATTGGGTAAACATCTGGAGCAGAGGTCCCTCAGTGGCAATTAGCCACAGTGTATTGTTGGAGCTCTCTGTCTGAGACAGTGATGTGCTGTATTCTTGGTGCTTGGAGAAGCCACAGTGGGAGGGCTTCTAGTGTCCTGGCCCTACTGATGGACCTCCTGATGGCATCTGGGGGGGGGGGGTTGGCCACTGTGTGACACAGAGTGTTGGACTGGATGGGCCATTGGCCTGATCCAACATGGCTTCTCTTATGTGACACAGAGTGTTGGACTAGTTGGCCACTGGCCTGATTCAACATGGCTTCTCTTTTGTTCTTATGTTAACAGAGAGAGCTCAGAAAGAATTCTCATTTTTATTTCTTCCTTCTTCCTGGGATAAGAAAAGGTGATTTTCAGATCACAGGGTGATACGGGAGCTGCCGGTATGACCATGATCTATGCATTATGAGGCTAAGTGTCATTGATGAGATTCTGTCACATAGGAGAACCACCAGAGTTCCTCCAGAATGCGTTAAGTCTGACCAAATCTTTGCCTGAACCAGAAGATCAGGAGTGAAGGAAAGCTAGGCATGGACACAATCAGGGTTGGACCTAGACTGTTAAGAACATAAGAGAAGCCATGTTGGATCAGGCCAATGGCCCATCCAGTCCAACACTCTGTGTCACACAGGGGCCAAAAAACAAACAAAACCAGGCACCATCAGGAGGTCCACCAGCAGGGCCTGGACTCCAGAAGCCCTCCCACTGTGCCTCCCCCCAAGCACAAGAATACAGAGCATCACTTGCCCCAGACAGAGAGTTCCAACAATAGGCTGTGGCTAATAGCCACTGATGGACCTCTGCTCCATATGTTGATTCAATCCTCTCTTGAAACTTACTATGCTTGTAGCTGCCACCACCTCCTGTGGCAGTGAATTCCATGTGTTAATTGGTGTAGTGCTTAAGTGTGTGGACTCTTATCTGGGAGAACCGGGTTTGACTCTTCCACTTGCAGCTGCTGGAATGGCCTTGGGTCAGCCATAGCTCTCACAGGAGTTCTCCTTGATAGGGCACCTGCTGTGAGAGCCCCACCCACCTCACAGGGTGTCTGTTGTGGGGGGGAGAAGATATAGGAGATTGTAAGCCACTCTGAGTCTCTGATTCAGAGAGAAGGGCGAGGTATAAATCTGCAGTCTTTTTCTTCTTCTTTGGGTGAAGAAGTACTTCCTTTTATTCATCCTAACCCGACTGCTCAGCAATTTCATGGAGTGTCCATGTGTTCTCCTACTGTTTGGCATCCTAGGGAAGGCTAACTACTTGCAGCCCCTCCTGCACTGTTCTCTTTCCTTCTCCTTCTCCTTCCCTCCCCTACCTTCATCCTCCATCCCCCAACTCATTCACACATGCACGCACCTCGCCTGCCCCTGAGAGCAGTAGCTTCAGCAGTCCCCTGAAGGACACTGTCCTTCCCTCCACCAGAGCAGCCCTGCCTTGCGGTGCCCTGCCACTTTGTAGGAGCTGCGGGTGGTGTGACACTTTCGCCCTGCAGGGCCAATTTCAGCAAAGTTTCCCTTCCTCCTTCCTGGGATCTCGAGGCTGGGAAGTGCCACAGCAAGTCATCTGGAGGGCCGTAAACGGCCCTCAGGGCAGACGTACCCCACCCCTGCTCTAGGCCCTATAGAATCATCATATCCTATAGAATAATCAACCTCTATCATGTTGGCTTCTCTTATAGTAAGTAAAGTAAAGTAAAGCAAAATTTTATTTATATCCCGCCCTCCCCCGCCGAAGCGGGCTCAGGGCGGCTAACAGCAATAAAATACCATACATTAATAAAACATTACGTTAGTAGGCATTAATTTGCCTTAAAACCAATTAATACATTAATTAAAAACAATTATTAGTCCAATTACCTTAAATTAAAACAACCATAATGTTATCATTGACGCTATACCTGTCGGTTGGTGTTGATGGCGAATGTTCTTCGTTATGCACTTGCAGTTCAAGCTATTCATAAATGCCAGTTTGAAGAGGGTGGTCTTGCAGGCCCTGCGGAACTGGTCGAGGTTCCGCAGGGCCCGTACCTCCTCTGGGAGCTGGTTCCAAAGGTGTGGGGCCGCAGAAGAAAAGGCCCGTGTGCGGGTATTCTGGAGTTTAATTTCTTTTGGCCCCGGGGTAGTCAGTCTGTTTTTTCCTGCTGACCTCAGTGGTCTCTGGGGCTCATACGGGGAGAGACGGTCCCTCAGGTAGGCTGGTCCTCGGCCATATAGGGCTTTAAAGGTAATAATACTGGACCCGGTATACAATCCGTTCTTATGTTCTTATGTTCTCCACCTCCGAGTGCAGGGAATGGCAAATAACCTCTGAAACATCTCTTTTTTTTTCAGAAAAGAAAGTCTTGCTCGCCACTTAGCGGCGCATAATGCTACAAGAGCTAGAACTTCTGACTGCCAGACAATCTTAGGATCTCCTGGCTAGACTACACACAATGCCAGACAGCAACAGTGATGATGACGACAACAACAACAACAATAATAATAATACAATTTTATTTATATCCCACCCTCCCCGCCGAAGCGGGCTCAGGGCAGCTAACAACATATCCATAAAATTATACAAAGGTTTAAAATCGTATTAGTCTTAAAACATTCCAATTTAAAACGAATACAAATACAAATAGATTTCAGGTGCTAATTCTGTTCATAAAACAATGGTGATAGAAGTCACCTAACATCAGTCGCTCAGCCGGCAATGGCCATCCTAACGAGGGCGGTCTTGCAGGCCCTGCGGAACTGGTCAAGGCTCCGCAGGGCTCGCACTTTTTCCGGGAGCTGGTTCCATAGGTGTGGAGCTGCGATAGAGAAGGCCCGTGTGCGAGTATTTTATAGTTTTGCCTCCATCCTACTCTTACCCTTGTCTTCCCTCTGTGTGTGAGTTTGCCTGTTTTCATTCACGGTTAGAGGGTGGCGGCTCAGTGTCCCCAGCTGTGTGAAGCAGGGGGAAGGATAGAAGGGAACGCGGCAAGAATTCTCATTGGCTGTCTGCTCCAAGGGCCATGGAACCCTTTTTGCCTGCGGGGAGCTTCCAGTGGAAGAGTAGGCTTATAGCCAGGGGTCATTTTGTAGGAAAAAGTGGTGCCGGAGCTCATTAGTACAACTCATTTGCATTTGCCACACACCCCTGACATCACTGGGAGGGGTACTAAATTATATCAGCTCAGCATCGATCTCAAAATGCTTCTTGAACTTGAATTGTCATAATAAAACCGGACTTCCATGAATGTTCTCTCTAAGCTGCAGAGTCCTGTGAGCAAAAATTCTACTTTGAGAGCTACTGGTAAGAACATAACATAAGAGAAGCCATGTTGGATCAGGCCAATGGCCCATCCAGTCCAACACTCTGTGTCACATAAGAACATAAGAGAAGCCATGTTGGATCAGGGCAGTGGCCCATCCAGTCCAACACTCTGTGTCACATAAGAACATAAGAGAAGCCCTGTTGGATCAGGCTAGTGGCCCCTCCCGTCCAACACTCTGTGTCACATAAGAACATAAGAGAAGCCCTGTTAGATCAGGCCAATGGCCCATCCATTCCAACACTCTGTGTCACACAGTGGCCAATATATATACTGTGGCTAATAGCCGCTGATGGACCTCTGCTCTGTATTTTTATCCATCCCCTCTTAAAGCTGGGTATGTAACATTAACTATAGAGTTTCTGTGGCAGCGAATTCCACATGTTAATCGCCCTTTGGGTGAAGAAGGACTTCCTTTGATCCGTTTTAACCTGACTGCTCAGCAGTTTCATTGAATGCCCACGAGTTCTCATATTGTGAGAAAGGGAGAAAAGGATTTCTTTCTCTCCTTTCTCCATCCAATCTCGTAAGCCTCTAACATGTCACCCTGCAGTCGACATTTCTCCAAGCTAAAGAGCCCCAAGTGTTTTAACCTCTCTTCATAGGGAAAGTGTTCCAAACCTTTAATCCTTCTAGTCGCCCTTTTCTGGACTTTTTCCAATGCTATAATGTCCTTTTTGAGGTGCAGTGACCAGAATTGTACACAGTATTCCAAATGTGACTGCACCATCGATTTATACAGGCATATTAAAGTAGTGAGCTACTGGTATTAAAGTAGTGCGCATAAATGATTGTGCTCTGGGGTCATCCCTCCTGAGCTAAGACAAAAGTGTGTGAGATGAAGACTAAAAATCTGTGATCTTAGAGGGAACGCCATCATACTTTTAAAATTACTTCTCCTCTATGGCCACGGTGGGATGAGGAAGATTTCCATCTGTCTGTTTTCTATTTGGGGTATTTTCCCGGTTTCTTTGCGTGGGGAAAAGATATGAGAAAGTTTGTCCAATCTTAGAGTTCAGCCAAATTCTCACAGGGGGTTTGAGCAATGGAGCCCAGAAGCAGGTATTTTGGGGAGGGGGTAAGAAAGAAAGAGCACAATAAAATTTAGAGGTTCCGGAGCTCTGCTCCTGTGAGCTCCTGCGCAAAACGAGGCCCGGCTGTGAGCCAGAGCCCAGAAGTCAAACTGCTGTTTGTAGTCTCACAATCCTAATGGGAAAGAATCCTCCTCTGACACCTGGAGAGCGGAAGCAAGCCACTTGCACAGGGGCAAGGGTGCTGTCCTGGCTGTGCAGCTGCTGAAACGTGAGGAGAGAGCGGTACCTCAGAACCTATCAGCATGCTGACCAATGTCCTCTTTGGCTCCCTGGTGCGCAAAAGTTCACTGCCTGTCCATGACTTCCAGCCCTCCTTATCAGTGCAGGCATCAGCCCTCACCCCTCCCTTCAAGAGACAGGCTTCACAAAGAGAGAGAGAGAGAATAAGAAAGTGAGAGGGGCCCACCACTGTCCTTCTGGAGAGTCAGTTTGGTGTAGTGGTTAAGTGCGAGGACTCTTCTCTGGGAGAACTGGGTTTGATGCCCCACTCCTCCACTTGTACCTGCAGGAATGGCCTTGGGTCAACCATAGCTTTCATAGGAGTTGCCCTTGAAAGGGCAGCTGCTATGAGAGCACTCTCAGCCCCACCCGCCTCACAGGGTGTCTGAAGAGAAAGGAGATTGTGAGGCACTCTGAGAAGGGCGGGGTATAAATCTATGGTCTTCTTCTTCTCCTCAGAAGCCCGGTCGAAACAGCAGTTCTTTCTCGGCTTAGCCTGCCTCCAGGGCACACACTCTGGTTGGTCACTGACCCCCCCTCCCGTGCCAAAGTTCTGGGTCTTTAGAGGGCTTCCCAGATCAGGAGGTGGCCAAGAAGAGACAGCTCTCCAGCTCTTCCCGAGGTCACGAAGCCTTGCACTCCAGCTCTTCTCAAGGCTGCGGAGCCTTGCGCTGGGGCTGCTCCCACTCCCCCATCTCCCTGGTGCTCAAATACACATGCACATGAGCGAATACCATCTCCCCATCAATGCTAACTGTAGCAGGCCCTGAAGGACACTGGGCTGCATTGCCAAGTGGGGGGGCAGAGGGATCAGGGGCAGAAGGGGGCAATTCTGCACCCCTGGACCACTGGCAGATGTTTGCGTATGGAGGGATTATTTGGGCCGACTTCAGAGGTGTCTCTGAGTCGGCCCAAAGTGCCGGTCTGTAATCAGCCTTAAAGAAGGAAATGGAAGGACTCATTCTAGCTGCACAAGAGCAGACACTTAAAATGAATAGTGTGAAACCCAAAATTCAGAAGACTAATGATAATACCTAACATTGACATTGTCAGGGTGCGGTCACACGTCACATTAAAAGCATGTGTTTAGCACTCAAATTTGAACAGCTGAATATTGATTCGATGCAGGGCCATTCAGACGAGCAACCAAGACTGCGACTCATTCTGTTGTTGAGCGTTCAGACATCCAATACTATCACACTCTTTTCTTGGAGCATGCATGATCAGGTGGTGATTTCTGGGAGGGGGGTCCATTGAACATGCGCCCAACTGTTTGGAGGTGGGAAATCAAACGTTATTTCAGAGAGGGGGGGGGAGTTTCCAGAAATATTCCACATTGAAAAAAAGAGATTTTTTTTCCTGCTCTAAATAGTGGGATAACGTCCCCACCCCACCCCGATCCTGTGTTGATTGGAGAAGCAGAAGTGTCACCTCAGATTCCCGGATGATCTGGCAATGCGCATGTCTGCTGGGGCTTTTTTTTTTTTTTAAAGGTGGGAGGCAGTATCACGCATGAGCTGTCCAAACAACAAAAAGCTGATCTTGTGCCGCTGTTTTGAAAAAGGGACGGACTTTCTGTGCTGTCAAATTAATGCGCCATTCAGGCGTAGCAAGCCTGGATGACCCCGGATGACGCTCGATTGCCAGATGTGGATGTCTGAACGAACACATTTAATCCGTCAGCCAGACGGAGCTGTGTCGTCACTAATGGTACGTGTGACCGCACCCATAGTGTCTGCAGCCAAATTGCATAAGATGACTATAAAGAACATCATGACAGAGTTGCAGTTACATTGCACTGGAATCGGGGCAAGAAGTACGGTTTACCATCAGCCAGAAATACATGGGAATGCAAACGAGACAAGTTCATGAAGAATGATGAAACAAAGATTCTGCAGGACTTTTGATTGTGAACAGATAAACACCAGGAGCGTAGCAGTCTGATATTACCATTGTAGGGTAAAAAAGGAGAAAGAGGGTTTGGTTCATTAACACCAGAATCTCAAGAGACAGCAGACCAGAAAAGAAAGATCAGCAGAAGACCACCAAATTCCAAGAGCTAGTTGGGTGTCGTGTTTAAGAGCAGCAGACTCTAATCTGGAGAACTGGGTTTGATTCCCCACTCCTCCACATTCAGCCAGCTAGGTGTGTCTGTCACAGTTCTCTCCTGGGGCATTGAGTAAATAACACCAGCTCAGCTCCACAGTCCTGCAAAGATACTTCTGCAATTCCCCAGGACTTGGCTAAATTTCAAATTGCAGAACAACATCTACCAGCCAAATAACTGTATGCGGAAATTCATCATCTTCGTCATCATGGGGAGAAACGAGATGTATCAAAACCTTCAGCAACATGTAACTGAGATTTTAAAATGTGTGCCTCCGCCCTCCCCCCCGTGAAAACGTATTTGCATCTATTATTGAGGGTTAATTTCTTCTACCCCAAGGTATTGTCATCTACAGAACCTCAAGGGACAACTGTATTGCTGGGAGTAACCTGACACAGCTTGTTTTATTGAAGAAAATTTTCAACATCTGTCAACGATTGTAAGAGCGGAGCAAATAATGCCGATTTTTTATTCAAAGGAGAAAAAAGAAGAAGAAAAACATTCCATACACAAAATTTAATTTCTATCCAAGTGTTCTGACCCACTTGGCATACACACACACACACACTTTCTGGCACTACCATTATTTTATAATTTTGCATGGGCTCATGCATAACCACCTGAAAAGACTACAAAACCTATGATTCAAAGCCTAGGGTGCCACAAATGGGACATTTCCCTCTGTCAATCGGGTCGTTACGGAAGGCCAGACCCCCACGATCGATGCCTGGCTGGACAGATCCGGTCTTATTTAAATTATACTAGGAGCGTTTTCGCACTTACCTTAAGCCGGAGCGACGTCCCTCTTCACCGTGCAGCGTCTGCACGGTTTTCGCACTAATTGCTCCGCAGAACCTGAAAGAGCCGCAAAGTCCCGCGGCTTTTGCGTCACAAATATAAACTGGTTTTTGGCGGTTTACATTTGCGACGCAAAAGCCGTGGGACTTTGCGGCTCTTCCAGGTTCTGCGGAGCAATTAGTGCGAAAACCGTGCAGACGCTGTGCGGTGAAGAGGGACGTCGCTCCGGCTTAAGGTAAGTGCGAAAACGCCCTAGGTGATTTGTGACTTCCAGCTCTGAGACGGGCTGATGAATGGCTTATCAAGACCCATGCTCAGTCCCCAAAATGTCTCCTATTTCATTCTTTCTTTGCATTTTATTGATTTACTGGAAACACTGAAAAAATGCATATTATTTTGGGAAGGAAATTCAGCATGTCGAAACAGCTCCTTACATTCTTCATGTTCAGCTGCACAAAAATTGCATTCGGCTGAAGCTGCATGTTGCTATAAATGCTGTAAATGCGATTCGAGCTCTCACTTGCAATACTAAGAAAAATCTGGTAACAAACACTTGAAAAATGCCTTGAACAAGCAGTGGGTTTATATTGAGACGATATTTAAATTACTGGCTGCGAATGCCTTGTTTGTTCAGGTCTAGCAAGGTACTTATTAACCGCAGGATAATTTTATGGAAAACACCCCAACCACTTTTTTTTTTTTTTACAACGTTGTGCAAGATTAGCAGACATAACATTGTGATTTTTGTTTGGGTGGGTTGAATTATTGCAATATCTAGTGCCAAATATATCACAGAAAAATAAGGGGTAAATCCATATAAAAATGACAAAAGGGAGCAAAAAAGGTGTCATTAAATCTGGTTTACACGGGTATTTAATCTAGTATTTATGTGAAAAGGAGGGGAGGGAAATCTCATGCTCTGGATTGGCTTTAAATGCCTATAAAAAGCATTTTGTGTTCTGCAAAACCCTCATATTTCACCTCCAGGCTCTGAGACTCGTGCGGCTACTACGTGTGAAGACAGGTGAGTTTTGACTATAGAGATCCCTTATGGATGAGTGAAATAAAATAAAATAACAATTGTAATTATGTACAAATGTGTGGGTGGGTGTGCATGCATGACCATCTTTCTGTAGATGAATAAGATCTTCTAACAGATTGTTGTTGTTCAGTCACACAGTCGAGTCCGACTCTTTGCAACCCCATGGACAAAGTCACGCCAGGCCCTCCTGTCTTCCATCATCCTCTGAAGTCTGCTCACATTTGTGTTAGATACATCAGTAATGCTGTCCAGCCATCTCATCTTTTGCCGTCCCCTTCTTCATTTGCCTTCTGTCTTTCCCAGCAGCAGGGTCTTCTCCAGGGAGTGCTCCCTTCTCATTTGGTGGCCAAAGTCTTTGAGCTTCAGCTTCAGGATCTGACCTTCCAGGGAACAGTCAGGGTTGATTTCCCTTAGGACGGACTGATTGGATCTTCTTGCAGTCCAAGGGACTCTCAAGATTCTTCTTCTAACAGTTTGGTGTAGTGGTTGAGTGCACGGACTCTTATCTGGGAGAACCGGGTTTGATTCCCCGCTCCTCCACTTGCACCTGCTGAGATGGCCTTGGGTCAGCCATAGCTTTCATAGAAGCTGTCCTCGAAAGGGCAGCTGCTGTAAAAGCACTCTCAGCCCCACCAACCTCACAGGGTGTTTGTTGTCGGGGGGGGGGGAGATAGAGGGAATTGTGACCTCTCTGAGACTCTGAGATTTAGAGTATAGGGCGGCGTATAAATCCAAAATCTTCTAACAGTGCAGACATGTAATTTAGGTGTCTGCACAGAGCATGGAAGCTCTGGCTAGACAACTTACTTTGCATGTGGTTTCGTCTGTTCCAGCAAAACAGTCCTTGCGTTAATCTGAAATTGTCAAAATAATAGCTCTGGGAACCCCTTCTCAACAGAATATAGAATCACAAAATCACAGAAGTTTGATATTTTTCACTGTGGTGGATGGAGACTCTGCAGGGTCTTGGGTACAGACGTCCGTTTCCTATTGTTCGCTTCTGATGATTCTTGAGGTAGAAAGAATTCTTGAGGTAGAAAGAAGTGAACTATTGTTCACTTCTGATGATTCTTGAGGTAGAAAGAATTCTTGAGGTAGAAAGAAGTGAACTATTGTTCACTTCTGATGATTCTTGAGGTAGAAAGAATTCTACCTCAAGAATTCTGATGATTCTTGAGGTAGAAAGAATTCTTGAGGTAGAAAGAAGTGAACTATTGTTCACTTCTGATGATTCTTGAGGTAGAAATTACAGGGGCAGAAACACATGAAGCTGTTCTGCACTGAATCAGGCCACTGGCCCATAAAGCTCGGTATTGTCTAAGACCGGCAGTGGCTTTCTAGGGTCTCAGGCTGAGGTCTTTCACCTCACCTCCTACCATAACCTTTTAACTGAAAATGCCAAGGACTGAATTTGAGATCTTCTGCATGAGAAGAAGATGTTCTACAGCTGAGCCACAGTGCCTCAGCTGTTTGGTGTAGTGGTTAAGTGTATGGACTCTTATCTGGGAGAACCGAGTTTGATTCCCTTCTCCTCCACTTGCAGCTGCTGGAATGGCTTTGGGTCAGCCATAGCTCTCGTAGGAGTTGTCCTTGAAAGGGCAGCTTGTGGGAGAGCTCTCTTAGCCCCACCCACCTCACAGGGTGTCTGTTGTGGGGGAAGAAGATAAAGGAGATTGCAGGCCACTCTGAGACTCTGATTCTGAGAGAAGGGCAGGGTATAAATCTATGGTATTCTTCTTCTTATTCTTCAGTATGTAATAGTTAAGAGTGCGGATTCTAACCTGGGAGAGGCAGGCTTGATTCCCCACTCCTCCACATACACCTGATGATATGGCCTTGGTTCAGTCATAACTCTCTCAGAGCTGTTCCTCTCAAAAGCAGTTCTGGGAGCGCTCTCTCAGCCACACCTACCTCACAGGGTTAGGGGCTGTGTATCACTGGTAGAGCATCTGCTTGGCATGCAGAGAAGGTACCAGGTTCAATTCTTGGCATCTCCCCCCTTTCTTTCTTTCTTTCTTTCTTTCTTTCTTTCTTTCTTTCTTTCTTTCTTTCTTTCTTTCTTTCTTTCTTTCTTTCTTTCTTTCTTTCTTTCTTTCTTTCTTTCTTTCTTTCTTTCTTTCTTTCTTTCTTTCTTTCTTTCTTTCTTTCTTTCTGGATTTGACTGCTCCCCTATTACTATCTACTATCTATTTTCTGCTGCATTCTTAGTGGATCTTGCCTCTGTTTTATTAATCTATGAGCGTTTTCGCACTGACCTTACTCCGGAGCGACATCCCTCTTCACCACGCAGCGTCTGCGCGGATTTCGCACTAATTGCTCTGCAGAACCCAGAAGAGCTGCAAAGTCCCGCGTCGCAAATGTAAACCGCCAAAAACCAGTTTTCATTTGCGATGCAAAAGCCGCGGGACTTGGCGGCTCTTCCGGGTTCGGCGGAGCAATTAGTGCGAAATCCACGTAGACGCTGCGCGGTGAAGAGGGACGTCGCTCCGGAGTAAGGTCAGTGCGAAAACGCCCTATGTATTTACTTAACAGGTTTGTATGAAATTGGCTAAAGTCAAATTCTCATAACGGTCTACAATACATTCCAAATCCTATCAAGTGAACAATAGTAAAATACAGCATAGCAAACAGTCCACCAAAAACTTTGGACCAGCGGGGAAAACGAACCAGTTAACAAGTTTACAACCAAACTGGTAAAATACCCAGGGGAGGAGCCCTTCTCAATTAAAACAAACAAACAAAAAAGATGGCCATGGCATGCACTAAATCCCTGGGGGCAGAGTGGTTTATACAAAAATTCTTTTTAAAATTAAACTAAAAAAAAAGTCTCTTTCAGGATTTGCCGAAAAGATGTCTTCCCAGCAAACACACTGCCCAACTAACCAACCATCCTGCACAACTTGCGCCACAACAAATCCACCAAAGAAGGCCCCTGACCAGTGCTCACCCAGTTGTGGGTCACCTCAAAGTCAACAGAAGAAGCAGCCTCCTCCACAGTGCTCCCAAGGGCCGAAATAACATCTCAGAGAAAAGAAGAGAAGAGTAATAGATGACCTGAAGTATAAATGAAGACCTTCCGCTTCTCTTCTTTCGTTTTGCCTCTGGATTAAATCACTAAAAGCGCTTTCATTCAAATTCTATGACTACGATGTTTCTCTTTTGATATTGTGTTCCGTTGGTTTGTCAAATGCTGAGCGACAAAAATAGGCACACTTTATCATTAGTTTTAGACAAGGCGTTGAGTTACTCACAAGTGTTCTCCAAGAAAATAACACCTCAGGGAATTCCTTCAGAAAATTAATAACACCATAGCTCTGAAATGTTTCTTTATTGTTTTTGTTTTTAAATTATGTTTCTATTTTTCTTTTCTTTTCTTTTTTAGTTTGTGGTGAAAATATAAACTGGGGCACACTTCCTTCTTCCAAAGAGGTACTTTTGATTTTGGCCACGGGAAGGGTTGTGGCTTAGTGGTAGAACATCTGCTAAACATGCAGAAGGTCCCAGGTTCAATCCCCGGCATCTCCAGTTGAAAGGACCAGGCAGGAGGTGATGGGAAAGACGTCAGCCTGAGACCCTGGAGAGCCATGGGAAGGGGCCATAGCTCAGTGGCAGAGCCTCTGCTTGGCATGCAGAAGGTCCCAGGTTCAATCCCTGGCATCTCCAATTGAAAGGACCAGGCAGGAGGTGACAGGAAAGATCTCAGCCTGAGACCCTGCATAGCTGGAGAAGGTCCATAGCTCAGAGGTACAGCATCTGCTTGGCATGCAGAAGGTCCCAGGTTCAATCCCCGGCATCTCCAGTTGAAAGGACCAGGCAGGAGGTGACAGGAAAGATCTCAGCCTGAGACCCTGCATAGCTGGAGGAGAAGGGCCATAGCTCAGAGGTACAGCATCTGCTTGGCATGCAGAAGGTCCCAGGTTCAATCCCCGGCATCTCCAGTTAAAAAAAGATCAGGCATTAGGTGATGTGAAAGACTTCTGCCTGAGACCCTGGAGAGCCACTGCCAATCTGAGTAGACAATACTGATTTGGACAGACCAAGAGACTGATTCACTATGTCACTTCATTGTCATCTGACTCATTATACGAGAGAGGATCAGTCAGTTGTGACTCTTATTTCTTAAACCCAACCATGTCCTATGTAACTCCAGGTTTGCTGGCTGAGATGCAAGTTTCAACTTTCCTTCGCTTCATGTGTCAAATGTGCTCCATGTGTCACTTTCACTTACTCTCTTTCTCTCACACACACACATAAACCCCTTTCACATGCACACACTGGCACAGTAGACACACTGACATAGATGTGTGCAAGAACAACCTGAAGTTGTTTCAAGCAAGAAGCTGTCATCTACACGCGATGTCCTGGTGGTTCAATAAATTTAATCCACAGTTCACTGTGTATCTTTTTTGGAAGAAGAAGAATTGCAGATTTATACCCTGCCCTTCTTTCTGAAATCGAGCCCCGTGGCGCAGAGTATTAAAGCTGTAGTACGGCAGTCCTAAGCTCTGCTCACGACCTGAGTTCGATCCCCAGCAGAAGCTGAGCTTTCAGGTAGCCGGCTCGAGGTTGACTTAGCCTTCCATCCTTCCGAGGTCGGTCAAATGAGGACCCAGCTTGCTGGGGGGGGAGTATAGATGACTGGGGAAAGGAATACCAAACCACCCTGGAAAAAAGTCTGCCGTGAAAACGTTGTGAAAGCAACGTCACCCCAGAGTCGGAAACGACTGGTGCTTGCACAGGGGACCTTTCCTTTTCCTTCTTTCTGAATCAGAGACTCAGAGCATCTTACAATCTCCTATATCTTCTCCCCCCACAACAGAACACCCTGTGAGGTGGGTGGGGCTGAGAGGGCTCTCACAGCAGCCGCCCTTTCGAGGACAACCTCTGCCAGAGCTATGGCTAAGCCAAGGCCGTTCCAGCAGCTTCAAGCGGAGGAGCGGGGAATCGAACCCGGTTCTCCCAGATAAGAGTCCGTGCACTTAACTACTAAACCAAACTGGCTCTCTGGTCAATTTTTGTTAAAATAAAGTGTTTTTAAAATATGCCATATACATATCACTCCGCAAAAAAAAAGGGGGGGAGAAGAAAAGGGCAAAGTATTCTAGGATGTAGAGTAAAAATTAACAGTAAAATTCATAAAAACAAAAGAATGTTACAGTTGAGGGCAATCTCAACAAAAAAAATCAAGGAAGGAAGGGTTAACGTTGCATCCCAAGTTTGGACAGAACATTCCGCCTTCATAATATTTTAGAATCTACCCCATACCGTGGGGGAAGGACTCACTCACTCTTTTTCCCTGAAGTACCTGAGATCTATTAACAAGAAAGGGGAGGAAGCTCCAGGTCCACATACAAACTCTTCTCCAGCTCCAGCACCACAGCTCAAAAGCATCTATTCTTCGGCGCTCGGCCTTCCTTATGGTCCAGCTATCACAGCCATACATTACTACTGGGAATACCATCACTTTGAGTATACAGACTTTTGTTGGCAGGGCGATGTCTCGACTTGAAAAAAAGCTTTGCCTGTGACCATTGCTATATTACTACATCCTCTGGCAGTGAATTTCGCATTTTAATTGCTCACTTTATTTCCCTTTTGTCTGTTCTGAATCCACCACATCAATTTCACTGGATGCCCTTGAGTTCTAGTGTTTTGTGCGGAGGGAGAAAACGTTTGGTCTTAAGGCTTTAAACAAAAAGACCTTGTATATGGAGCAGTCTATCAAGCAAGGTAGAATCACAGAATCGTAGAATTGGAAGGGACACCCAGGGTCACCTAGTCCAACCCCCTGAACAATGCAGGAAACTCACAAACACCTCCCCTTAAGTTCATAGGATCAGCATTGCTGTCAGATGGCCATGTAGCCTCTGTTTAAAAACCTCCAAGGAAGGAGAGCCCACCACCTCCTGAGGAAGCCTGTTCCACTGAAGAATCACTCTAACAGTCAGGAAGTTCTTCCCCCTAAATTCACAGGATCTTCATTGCTGCCAGATGGCCATCTAGCCTCTGTTTAAAAACCTCCAAGGAAGGAGAGCCCACCACCTCCCGAGGATGCCTGTTCCACGGAGGAACCCACTTTAATAGTCAGGAAGTTCTTCCTAATGTTGAGCCGGAAACGCTTTTGATTTAATTTCAACCCATTGGTTCTGGTCCTACCTTCTGGGGTCACAGAAAACAATTCCACCCCATCCTCTATACTACAGCCTTCAAGTACTTGAAGATGGTGATCATATTGCCTCTCAGCTGCCTCCTCTCCAGGCTAAACATGCCCAGCTCCTTCAGCCTTTCTTCATAAGACTTGGTCTCCAGACCCCTCATAGAATCATAGAGTTGGAAGGGATCTCCAGGGTCATCTAGTCAAACCCTCTCCACAATGCAGGAAACTCACAAATACCTCCCCCTAAATTCACAGGATCTTCATTGCTGTCAGATGGCTATCTAGCCTCTGTTTAAAAACTTCCGAGAAAGGAGAGCCCACCATCTCCCAAGGAAGCCTGTTCCACTGAGGAACTCCTCTAACTGTCAGGAAGTTCTTCCCAATGTTGAGCCGGAAACTCTTTTGATTTAATTTCAACCCATTGGTTCTGGTCCTACCTTCTGGGACAACAGAAAACAATTCTGCACCATCCTCTGTATGACTGTTGTAAGCCGCCCTGAGTCCGCTTGCGGAGAGAGCGGGATAAAAGTCTAATGTAAATAAATAAATAAACAGTCCATCAAGTGCTTGAAGATGGTGATCAAGTGTTTGAAGATGGTGGTCTCAGCCGCCGTCTCTCCAGGCTAAACATGCCCAGCTCCTTCAACCTTTCTTCATACGACTTGGTCTCCAGACTCCTCACCATCTTTGTTACCCTCTCTGGACCCATTCCAGCTTGCTTCCCATGTGAGAGAGTCCAAAGACATCATGGGTGTCCTGCTTTGATATCAAGCTAGATCATTTATCATTTTAGCCAAGCCACGGGTTTTGTGGGGTTAGTGTAGCCAACATTCAGGTGGGGACTGGAGAGCCCCTAGTATTACAACTGCTCTTCAGACTACACAGATCTGTTCTCCTAGAGAAAATGGCTGCTTTGGAGGGTAGACTCTATGTAGGGCTGCCAGATCTTACCTTTGCACTGGCAGGAGGATATGGAGGGCATTCCTGATGGGGGCGGAGATATTGTGCAACATCCTCAATGCAATGACACCATATGGAAGTGATATCATCATGCGGTGACACTCTGATTTGAGGACAATACTCCATGGCAAATTTGCCTTCACACCATAGAGTTTGGCCCTCAAAACAGAGTGTCACCACATGACGCCCTTGACCTGTTGATGTCACCTGATGATGCCACTTCTTCATGACATGGGGACATTGTGCAGGGATGTTGTTATTTAGGGGTGGGGTTTCTCCCACTGGCCAGCTGGCTGGCGGTAGGCAGAAGCCCCCCAAACCAAGGGATCCCCTGCCTGGGGAATGGGAACCCTACAATACTATGGTAGTATACCTGATAAGGTCTCTGTCCTCCCCAAAGCCCATGAAGCTCCACCCCCATGTCTCCAGGAATTTCCAAACTCAGAACTATACGAGGTGCAAACTATAAGTGGGGGTAGCTTTGCATAAGACAGATAAAAACTGAACTTTGAACTTTGATAAAGGTAGTACTTCTTCACCTAAAGGGTGATTAACACATGGAATTCACTGCTACAGGAGGTGGTGGCAGCTGCAAGCATAGCCAGCTTCAAGAGGGGATTGGATAAGCATATGGAGCAGAGGTCCATCATTGGCTACGAGCCGCAGTGTATCGTTGGAGCTCTTTCTGGGGCAGTGATGATCTGTATTCTTGGTGTTTGCAGGGGGGGGCAAGAGTGAGAGGGCTTCTAGTGTCCTGGCCCCACTGATGGACCCCCTAATGGCACCTGCGTTTTTCAGCCACTGTGTGACACAAAGTGTTGGACTGGATGGGCCATTGGCCTGATCCAACATGGCTTCTCCTAAGTTCTTACGTCTGGAGCAGTGATACGCTGTATTCTTGGTGCTGGGGAGGGAGGACAGTGGGAGGGCTTCTATTGTCTGAGGGACCTCCTGATGGCACCTGTATTTTTCAGCCACTGTGTGACACAGAGTGTTGGACTGGATGGGCCGTTGGCCTGATCCAACATGGCTTCTCTTATGTTCTTATGCATATGACAGATAAAAACTGATATACAAATATACTAGAAAGTACATGCTGAATATGTTTGCTTTGCCATTTCCAAATGTCCATCGGAAAGTACATAGAATTGAAAGGGCTCTCCAAGATCACCCAGTCCAACCCCCATTTTCTTGATTCTGATGAAAGATCTTCACAATTGCAGCCATTTCAAGCAACGAAAGACACGGAAAGACTGGTAGACAGGAAGTGGCATCGTTAAGGAGGAAATCCATGGTAGCATCAGAAAAAGTACTTCTGTTAATGATGCTTAGGAATCTTAAGCAGCTGATGGCTACACGCCTGAAATATGATGCTATCTTTTTACAACAAGGAGAACATAAAGGGAAAATCCCTTTGATATTTCAGAGCTTCAACATAAAACTGCAGTCACTTACGTGCTCACAATAGCATGTGGTTAAACAAGACAGATTGAGGAAATAAACAGAACCTGGTGTAGATAGGATGAAGAAATGAACAATCCCTGCGTGGGTACATTTTTTTTTTTTGATGTGTCAGAATTCCTAGTGAGTCATCAAATCAATTGAAATGAAGCAGAAGCAGTACAGTAAAGAGTCTCTTTAGCTTGGAGAAACGTCGACTGCGGGGTGACATGATAGAGGTTTACAAGATAATGCATGGGATGGAGAAAGTAGAGAAAGAAGTACTTTTCTCCCTTTCTCACAATACAAGAACTCGTGGGCATTCGATGAAATTGCTGAGCAGACAGGTTAAAATGGATAAAAGGAAGTACTTCTTCTCCCAAAGGGTGATTAACATGTGGAATTCACTGCCACAGGAGGTGGTGGCGGCCATAAGCATGGCCACCTTCAAGAGGGGTTTAGATAAAAATATGGCGCACAGGTCCATCAATGGTTATTAGCCACAGCGTGTGTGTGTGTGTGTGTGTGTGTGTGTGTGTGTGTGTATATATATATATATATATATATATATATATATATATATATATATATAACAAAATTTTGGCCACTGTGTGTCACAGAATGTTGGACTAGATGGGCCATTGGCCTGATCCAACATGGCTTCTCTTATGTTCTTATGAGTATTTCATAGACTGGATGTATTTGACCTTGGCTGGGTCCAGACAAGCCTTTTGAGCTGGTAGATGGATGGGATGTGGGTGGACCCAAAAAGCGTGACCAAATGCACGCGTCCACTTCCTGTCCCGCTCCCACCCCCAACCCACATGAGAGCCATTCCAGTCACACTGCATAAAGCTACCACCTCGGAAGAGCCGGTTTGGTGTAGTGGTTAAGTGTGTGGACTCTTATCTGGGAGAACCAGGTTTGATTCCCCACTCCTCCACTTGCACCTGCTAGCATGGCCTTGGGTCAGCCATAGCTCTGGCAGAGGTTGTCTTTGAGAGGGCAGCTGCTGTGAGAGCCCTCTCCAGCCCCACCCACCTCACAGGGTGTCTGTTGTGGGGGAGGAAGGGAAAGGAGATTGTGAGCCGCTCTGAGACTCTTGGGAGTGGAGGGCGGGATATAAATCCAATATTTTCATTTACTCACAGGGTGTCTGTTGTGGGGGAGGAAGGTCAAGGAGATTGTGAGCCGCTCTGAGACTCTTGGGAGTAGAGGGCGGGATATAAATCCAATATCTTCATCTACCTCACAGGGTGTCTGTTGTGGGGAAGGAAGGCAAAGGAGATTGTGAGCCGCTCTGAGACTCTTCGGAGTGGAGGACGGGATATAAATCCAATATCTTCATTTACCTCACAGGGTGTTTGTTGTGGGGGAGGAAGGGGAAGGAGATTGTGAGCCGCTCTGAGACTCTTCGGAGTGGAGGGCGGGATATAAATCCAATATTTTCTTCTTCTTCTTTTTTTGCGGCACGACGGGGACGGCATGGGTGTGGGAAGGGGGGCAGGAGGCAGACGTCCACATTTGGTCCTGCTTTTTTGGTCTATCCGTCTACCGGCTCAAAATGCCACTCTGGATCCAGCCCTTGGAATCTTCTCATTGGCTTTGGAAAATGCCACAGGTTCAACATCTTATAAGCCAAGCAGTGCCAATTCCGGATTTTGGAAGAATCTGGGGCAAGTTATCTGTAGTGTGCCCCCTTCCAGGTGTGGGCACACCATCTCACTACTCCCTACCTTTAAAAACAAACAAACAAATAAACAAACAAACCTAAAATCATGTTGTTGTTTTTTTGTTAACTCTGTAATTATGAGATTATCTAGTTTGGATGTCGTTTGTTTGATGTTTTGTAAGGTTTCTTAATGTTGTAAGCTGCCCAGAGCCCATTTGCGGGATAAGGCAGGGTATAAATATAAAAAAAAATAAATTAAATTAAAAGCTAAACTGTCTGGAAATGTGGAATAGCAATAGGTTCTTTTTACCATTTATGGTGGATGTGTAAGGTATCTAAAAAATTCTGGGTAAGAATTCATGAAATGTTAGAGTCCATATTAAATATAAATATACAATTTAAACCTGAGATGATGTTACTATCATTAGTTAGAAAAGAAATCCCACAAGAAGATGAATATTTAACAGTTTATATCCTCATGGCGGCAAGAATAGTATTTGCCAAACACTGGAGACAAAAGAAATGCCCGGAAGTAAATGAGGTGGTTGATAAAATTCTACAAGCCGCAGAAATGGATATATTGCCAAACTTGTTAAGAGGGGTGTCAAAAATTGAAGCTAGTAGAAAATGGATAAAATTTTATAGTTGGTTAAAAAAAAAATTAACTGGTGGGTGTAGAAAAATACTGATATATTATTGTCAAAGTATATTGTTATAATTTCTATAACTTAAATAAGATAGTTTTTTTGTTTTTTTTTAAGTTTTGGTTTAACCACAATCAATCTCTTCCAATATGAATAATAAGACGATCATTGATGTATTTATGTGTTTTTTTTATGGAACGATGTTATGTGTTAAAAAATAGAGAGGGATTAATAAAAGATTATAGAAGTTTTAAAAATATTTATTTATTTATTTATTTTTATGATTTATATCCTGCCCTTCCCACAAGTGGCTCGGGGCGTCTCCCAACAAATTTGCCAAACGAAATTTTGCCAGATTTGCCAAATGAAAATCAAGAAAGAGTCAAATTGCACCTTTAAGGCCAACAAAGTTTTATTTCGAATGTAAGCTTTCATACCCATGTACACTTCTTCAGACGAGGGGACAGAGTACAGTGGGCTGAAATGCGTGTCGTTGGTGGGTTAAGGATGGAAGCTGATACCAAGTTAGGCTCAAATGGCAAAACAGTGTAATAAATTGGAAGGCCATTTCGTCTGGGTAGCAATAAAAGCAAGGGGTGCTGTCAGCCGCCCTGAGTCCTCTCGCAGAGAGGGCGGGATAGAAATGTCAAGTCATAAATAATAAATAAAATAAATAAATAAAAGGTCATGGAAATCAGCCACTCATGAAGGAAAGGTGCACCTTAAGTACTAGTGACGCGCCCTTTCCAACATTTTAGCAGATGTCATAACAAGTGTATCTGGAGATGCACGCCATGCCATTAAATGACTCACTATCTCCTATTACATAACGAATCTTGGCACTGCCTGTTAGTAGCTGTCTTGAAGATGGCATGACTTGTGATGACTGTAAAGTAAACTTTATATGGGGGGGGGGGGCAGAAATAAACTATGCACATGAGAGACATTCATATTCATCACTTATTAACAGTGCAACCCTCAACAGAGTTACACAACAAAATCTCTTCAAGTAAAGGGGATTCGAAGGGTGTAAAACGGTTTGTTTTGTTTTAATTGGCTGAAGTTATACCCAGCCTTTCTGTGCTTAGAAGAGCCGCCGAGACAGCTAACAAATGAAAACATAGCCAATAAAACCACATCTTAAAACCATCAAAACCAACAAGGAGCACACTATTGAAATAATTAAAACCAGAACTACGAAAAACATAAAATTAAGCATCCATAACATAAAAGAAAATGAACATCCAAAGCATAAAATTAAGCATCCAAATTAAACCCAACCGGTCTCTCTTGGGCATTGTAAGTCAATACCAACATCATGAAATGTGCCTGCAAACAGGCAGGGAACCAGGAACGTAAAGTAAATCAACAAATCTACACAGTATGTGTCCAGGGTCCAACTGATCCCAAGCCCTAGATCCCATTTTGTTCACCATCACCACCACAATCCAAATCACCACACAAGTCCCAAATGAGTATGGACCATGGGTGGGAGACATGACTACCTGGATGGAGTCTGGGTGAACATGGTTATCTCAAACAGGTTCATGAAAAAGTGGCGTCTGTAGCAAGTATCAATGAGGTCAAGATGAGATCTGTGAGGACCACCATGAGCTTCCAGGTACCACAGGAGATAACAGCAGGTTCATCATATGGGATGGAAACCAGCTCCATTGTCATGGATCCAGTATTCATTTGTATGCAGCAGCAACCTCGAGGATTTCAATGAAAGGCATGGAGTTCCTCTGGGAAGTTCTCTGGAAGTACCGTTTAATGCAATTTCACAGGACCTGAACACAGAGATATACTGCCAGAACTATGGTCGAGGTGGTGGCAACTCTTCTATATTGGCTTCCCCTACTCTGTCCTGTTATATTCTATTGGGTTGACTCTCTCATTTGCTCTGTACCATTCCACCTATGGCTAGGCTACCCAAAATCGGAATCTCTTGGGTCTTTTAATCTTGTTGCAGATGCCATCAAATGCTTTAACAATGTTTTGGTGATTGTTTTTAATTGATTAATTAATAATTTTATAGATGTTAAGCTAGTTTCATATTTTAATTACGTTGTACTGTATGTTTTAACTATAAGAACTTAAGAGAACTTAAGAGAGCCATGTTGGATCAGGCTAATGGCCCATCCAGTCCAACACTCTGTGTCACACAGTGGCCAAAAAACCAAGTGCCAGCAGAAGGTCCATCAGTGGGGCCAGGACACTAGAAGCCCTCACACTGTGATCCCCCAAGCACCAAGAATACAGAGCATTACTGCCCCAGACAGAGAGTTCCAACAATACGCTGTGGCTAATAGCCACTGATGGACCTCTGCTCCATATGTTTATCCAGTCCCCTCTTGAAGCTGTCTATGCTGGCAGCCATCACACATGTGGCAGTGTATTCCATGTGTTAATCACCCTTTGTGTGAAGTACTTCCTTTTATCAGTTCTAACCCGACTGCTCAGCAATTTCATTGAATGTCCATGAGTTCTTGTATTGTGAGAAAGGGAGAAAAGTCCTTCTTTCTCTACCTTCTCCATCCCATGCATAATCCTGTAAACCTCTATCATACCTCAGTCGACATTTCTCCAAGCTAAAGAACCCCAAGCATTTTAACCTTTCTTTGTGGGGAAAGTGTTCCAACCCTTTAAATTATGTTTATGTTTAAATTAAGTTTACAAGATAATGCATGGGATGGAGAAAGTAGAGAAAGAAGTACTTTTCTCCCTTTCTCACAATACAAGAACTCGTGGGCATTCGATGAAATTGCTGAGCAGACAGGTTAAAACGGATAAAAGGAAGTACTTCTTCACCCAAAGGGTGATTAACATGTGGAATTCACTGCCACAGGAGGTGGTGGTGGCCACAAGTATAGCCACCTTCAAGAGGGGTTTAGATAAAAATATGGAGCACAGGTCCACCAGTGGCTATTAGCCACAGTGTGTGTGTATATATAATTTTTTTTCCACTGTGTGACACAGAGTGTTGGACTGGATGGGCCATTGGCCTGATCCAACATGGCTTCTCTTATGTTCTTATGGGCCATAGGATCCAAATCCCTGCTGCCCTGATCCAATCACAGCCCCCCTGCTGTTTGATTGGCATCTTAGCGCGGGAACCTTAAACTGTATATAGTTGGCTCCGTTGGCCCAGTGGACCAGTCTTCTTCGTTCAAAAGTTACTGCGCTGTAACTCAATAAAGAGCTATGGCCACTGCAACCGCGTCTCCTCCTTGCATTGAATCCACTCTACGTCTTTAAAAACCCACCCTTCCTTCATGGAGTTCACAATGGTATTTCTACTGCTCAGGAAACCCCCTGAAGTTGGCTAGGATGAAAGAGATGGAGGGCAATTAATACAAGATCACTTAATATGGGGATTTGAACTCAAGTCCCCTTCCCCCAGTCCAAATTTGACACTCTACATAGAGTTGCTAGCCTCCAAGTGGTAGCTGGAGAGCTCCCAGAATTACAACTGGTCTCCAAGTGTTACAGAGATCAGTTCCTCTGGAGAACAGGGCTTCTTCGGAAGGTGGACTCTACGGCATTATATCCCACTGAGATCCCACCCCACGCCAAACACCTAACCTTCCCAGGCTCCGCCCCCAAAATCTCCAATCCAGATCTGACAATCCTAACTCTACACCACGCTGGAAATCTAACCATACCACTGAGTGACCACCACCCAACGGCTCCACAAGGACAATTTTTCAATCTTCCATTCCACACACCTACACAGAAACTTGACTAAGAACTTCTTGGCCTGCATTTCCCAACTCTGAAGACAAATAAGCACCAGAGCACGGGCATTCTCGATTGCGGCTCCTACTCTGTGGAACCGACTCCCCGAGGAGGTGCGGGCCCTGCGGAACCTTGAGCAGTTCCGCAGGGCCTGCAAGACCGTCCTTTTCAAATTTGCACACCCGGACTGTTAGGAAGATCAGAAATTAAGGAGCCGCCAACGCGGTTGAAGAACTATACCGCAGAATAACTGTATTTATTGAACTGGTTTTTAATGTTATTAAGTTTATTGTTGATGTTTTATATTGTTAAACTTAAAGGTTTTATTATTATTATTGTATGTTTTTATAAAATGTTGTTAGCCGCCCTGAGCCTGCTGAGGTGGGGAGGGCGGGATAGAAATAAAATTTATTATTATTAATACAAGGGGGGGGGAGTCTAATTGATGTGGTGACAGAACCATGTCTCGGCTTCTAAGCCTTGCGTAGCAACTTCCTATCCGCCTCCAGCCTCCTGTTGGAATCAGTTCTTTCCTTTCCAGTCCAAGATTCATAAACACATATTGCTAATTTTTATTATTTCTCTTAATTTGGGGACATAAGGCCCATTTTGTTCAGATAGACCAGTATCAGTCTATTATATTGTCTCATAGGGATGCCAGCCTCCAGGTGGGACCTGGGGATCCCCTGGAATTACAGCTCATCTCCAGACTGCAGAGATAGGGTTGCCAATCCCCAGGTGGGGGCACGGGATCCCCCAGTTTGAAGGCCCTCCCTGCCACTTCAGGGCCATCAGAAAGTCGGGGGAGAGGAGGGAACTCTGTTATTCCCTGTGGAGACTTAGAAAATAATGGAGAATTGATCTGCTGGTATCTGTGGCTCTGGGGGGCTGTTTTTTTTTAGGTAGGGGCACCAAATTTTCAGTATCCAGTGCCTCTCCCCAAAATACCCTCCAAGTTTCAAAATGATTGGACCAGGGGGTCCACATTTATGAGCCCAGAAAGAAGGTGCTCCTATCCATTATTTCATATGGAAGGAAGGCATTGAAAAGGTGTGCGGTCTCTTTAAATGAGATGGCCAGAATTCCCTTTGGAGTTCAATTATGCTTCTGACACCCTTGCTCCTGGCTCCACCCCCAAAGTCCCCAGATCTATGCAGAGATCAGTTCCCCCTGAGACAATGGAAGCTTTGAAGGGTAGACTCTACACATTGTACCCCAACGAAGTCCATGTCCTCCCCAGGCTCCATCCCCAAATCTCCAGGAGTTTCCCATCTTACCCCATATCTCCTGCTGGTGGCCAGGGGGCACCTGATAACCCTGGTCAGGCTTGGGACAGACTGATTGACTAAACCAAGTAATCAGCACCTTCCCATACATTCCTGTAAGGGAGGGAGAGCCATCTGGGGAAAGCAAGGACGCAGTCCTGATAACACTATGGGAACGTAGACATTTACAATCGTTTATGTGTGAATGCTACCCCGCAACCCCATCCCTTGGAATTCCTTTGAAGTAGGAATTCCTTAAAAGTATTGTATCAATGTATTGTCAGCATTACTCTCAAGAACCTGTTACCAAAGTATCGGTCTATCAATAAACATAGTCTTTATATCAACTTCGACTCGACATTGAACCCGCATGCTTGACAGCTTCCATTCATCTATTTCAGTTATAAGGACATAAGAGAAGTCATGTTGGATCATGCCAATGACCCATCCAGTCCAACATGCTGTGTCACACAGTGGCCAAAAAAACCAGGCGCCATCAGGAAGTCTATCAGTGGGGCCATGACTCTAGAAGCCCTCCCACTGTTGCCCCTCCCCCAAGCACCAAGAATACAGAGCATCACTTGCCCCAGACAGAGAGCTCCAACAATACGCTTTGGCTAATAGCCACTGATGGACCTCAGCTCCATATGTTTATCCAATTCCCTCTTGATGCTGGCTATGCTTGTAGTGTCTATCTGTTTTAACTCAACTGCTCAGCAATTTCATTGAATGTCCACACATTCTGGTATTGTGAGAAGGGGAGAAAAGTATTTCTTTCTCTACCTTCTCTATCCTATGTGTAATCTTGTAAACTTGTCATGTCACCCCTCAGTCGACGTTTTTCCAAACTAATGAGCCCCAAGCATTTTAACCTTTCTTCATAGGGAAATTGTTCCAAACTTTTAATAATTCTAGTTGCCCTTTTCTGGGCTTTTTCCAATGCTATAATATCCTTTTTGAGGTGCGGTGACCAGAATTGTACACAGTATTCCAAATGAGGCCGCACCATTGATTTATACAGGGGAATTATGATACTGACTGATTTGTTTTTAAACTTTTTCGACATCTCCCTCCCTTTTCCGGCTTAGGGATCCCTTCTCTTCCCAAGAATGATAGCAGGTTTGGGAACAGAGATGTCTCTCATTGCCTTGATTGATGAGGTCTATTTGCAGATGGGGGAGGGGGGGGGGAAGAGTCAGGCTTCCATACCAGATTCTTTTAGATCTTGGTCAACAACTCAACCTTAATCCCCATGGCAGCCTTGATAGATTGCTGGAGTACAAAATGTCCAGGTGCTAGACTGAGGATTAAGGAAATAACTCTTTGGTTTTAATTCTTTGCTGACCACACCCCAAAAACTGTTGTTGCAGATCTGGAATCAGCTTTATGGGATTTATTCTGCTGTGTTTAGCAAGGATCTGTATTATCCCTTATTCTTTTGGATTTCTTTGTATGGCCTTTGGATGAGATCTTCCAAAGATCTGGAATTAAGTGCTAATGGCACTCACTTATAAATATCTTTTTAAAAAGCCTCTAGCAGTAGCCATCGCTGTTATGGGACATTCTGAGAGCCAGTCTGGTGTAGCGGTTGTGCAGACTCCTATCTGGAAGCACTGGGTTTGATTCTCCACTTCTCCACTTGCAGCTGCTGGAATGGCCTTGGGTCAGCCATAGCTTTCATAGGAGTTGTCCTTGAAAGGGCAGCTTCGGTAAGAGCTCTCTCAGCCCCACCTACCTCACAGGGTGTCTGTTGTGGGGGAGGAAGGGAAAGGAGATTGTGAGCCACTCTGAGACTATTCGGAGTGGAGGGCGGGATATAAATCCAATATCTTCATTTACCTCACAGGGTGTCTGTTGTGGGGGAGGAAGGGAAAGGAGATGGTGAGCCGCTCTGAGACTCTTCGGAGTGGAGGGCAGGATATAAATCCAATATCTTCATTTACCTCACAGGGTGTCTGTTGTGGGGGAGGAAGGTAAAGGAGATTGTGAGCCGCTCTGAGACTCTTCAGAGTAGAAGGCAGAATATAAATCCAATATCTTCTTCTTCTACCTCACAGGGTTTTTGTTGTGGGAGGGGGGAGGTAAAGGAGATTGTGACCACTCTGAGACTCTGAGATTCAGAGTATAGGGCGGGATATAAATCCAATATCTTCTTCTTCCACTATAGCTAAGTAGCAGAGACAGAACAAGTTCGGACTGGATCAAAATATGATGTTAGTTGGCAAGACAATTTTTTTGTGAAGAGAATTGTCCTAACAGCCTGAGTGGAATGAGTTCTTTTTGACTGCATGGTGTGCTTGTTGGGTTTTTAAGAAAAGCAGGTTTTGATGATGGACTTGTTTCCAGCTTCATGTAACCTGCAAGAGGATCAAATGCAGATGTGAAGAAGGACCAACAAAGCCCATACGGAGAAAAGGCAATTTTACTTCTCCTACTAAAAAGTTTGTTGCTTTTTGAAAGAATCATAGAATCATAGAGTTGGAAGGGACACCCAGGGTCACCTAGTCCAACCCCCTGCACAATGCAGGAAACTCACAAATACCTCCCCCTAAGTTCATAGGATCAGCATTGCTGTCAGATGGCAATCTAGCCTTTGTTTAAAAACTTCCAAGAAAGGAGAGCCCACCACCTCCCGAGGAAGCCTGTTCCACTGAGGAACCGCTCTAACAGTCAGGAAGTTCTTCCTAATGTTGAACCAGAAACTCTTTTGATTTAATTTCAACTCATTTGTTCTGGTTCTACCTTCTGGGGCCACAGAAAACAATTCCAGAATATCTGGAACATAGCAAAAAAAAGGGGGTTGTGTGCTTTCCCACAATGACATTTCCCTTCTTGGAGATGGCCTCTCTTTTGGTGAAATTTTATTTGAGGACATCTGCCTCAGAATAAAAGTGTAGGTTTACAAAGTACAGATTCAGGGAAAAAAGGGTGTTTTTACATTCAGTTTGATCCAGAGTTTGAGTCTTCAAATTGCCTGCCACCGTTTGGCTTTAATTATTTTCCTTTTACTTTTGTAGATTTGCTGCACTCAGTGCTTAGTTAAATGTATACGATTGGAATTGTGTCAACACTGCAAAAACAATACAAATTTAAATTACAAGATGAGGCAAGCAATGATATGTAAACTTTTCAAGTGCTGTCAGTTCTCATGCAAATTACTGCACCTTGTGGCTTTTGAAGGAGCCTTTGATAATGCATGAAAACTTCTACAATACAAGTTTGAAATGCTTGTAGAGAAATGACCGGATCAAAACTAGTTTTGAGAAAAATGTTGCAGCAGCAGCACCGGAGCTCATCTCACCTAAACAAATATAGATGCTTTGGGCAGCAACGATGCAAAACAGTTGTGAGAACGTTAGGTAATGTAAAAGGAGAGTTTCCAATGCGGTGATAGAGAGTCACAAACTGTCAGTGTAAAAACACCCCAAGTTCCCTGTGCAGTTTCCCCACTTCCTTATTTGCAAGCAGACCAGCGTCCGTCAGAGTAGACAGGTGGGTTAAAGGTGATCGAAATAAATTAATTAATACAAGAAAAGTTTCCCTTTGCTACAAGGTGGCAACACAGAATCACAATGCTGGGTGGAGCTCCTCGTCAATTAAGCAATTAAAGCCATACAAATTACAGATATCGATCTCGTACACCTTTCCAGGCGTCGGGGTTAGGGAGGCCAGTGGTTAGAATGGGAGTAGCTACACAACTCACCTTTCTTGAAGGTGTCTCACTTCCCGTAGGAGAGGCACAGAAACAGTATAAAAAGATCTCTAGTCTGCTAAGTTCTTTACTCACCTGCTTGCAACCTGATTTAGTATCACTTGCTGAATAAGGTAAGCCCGGCTTGCATCCGTAGATTTATGTTTCTGCTTCCTTGATCGTTGTATCATTGGCTTCGGTTTAGGGAATTTAGGAGAGAAGACAAAGAAATTTAAATAATATATTCCAGATGGTAATATTTAGTGAATGAGGTAGGAGTAAGCAATCTGGGACTGCTAAAGGGCAATTAAGATATGGAGATATTCTAATGCAAGACAGACGTAGGTAGATGTAAACGGGGAAATAGTAACAGAGGCGATTCGGCCAGAAAAGAAACCTGAAACTCATTGGGAAGGTCCTTGCTCAGGATTACCATCCAATAAATGCTTTTGATAAATCTTGGGACATTTCTTTTTTGTAAGGTTATCTTCGGTTGCAAAGCTCGCTACTACGTTTGGCCTGAAGTTCAGTTCAAAGGCGCTGAGGGGTCTCGCATGTCTCCAATTCAAGCACTGACAAATTAAAAGAGCTTGAATTACAAGCCTGAAGGATGCCCACCTGTGCCTGAGACTGAACTTCAAAAGCCATCGTAGTAGATAATATGCCTAGTCTCTAGATGGAACAACATTGGAGAGCCAGTTTGGTGTAGTGGTTAAATGTGCAGACTCTTATCTGGGAGAACCGGGTTTGATTCCCCACTCCTCCACTTGCACCTGCTAGCATGGCCTTGGGTCAGCCATAGCTCTGGCAGAGGTTGTCCTTGAAAGGGCAGCTGCTGTGAGAGCCCTCTCCAGCCCCACCCACCTCACAGGGTGTTTGTTGTGGGGGAGGAAGGTAAAGGAGATTGTGAGCCGCTCTGAGACTCTTCGGAGTGGAGGGCGGGATATAAATCCAATATCTTCATCTATCCTTCAAAGGCAATTTCTTATACTTATAGATTTTGGAGGGATAGTTATTCAGTGATAAAGTGTATGCTTTTCATGGGGCCCTCCGACTGTCCAGTCAATCAGTGATTGTTGTTTATTGGTTACATGAGAGAGGACCTTTTCAGTGGTAGCCCCACAGTGATGGAACAACACCCCCGTACTACTGGCGCCCTAGGTGGCAGTTGAAGATAGTTCTTTTTTTCTTTTTTTAAGGACAGCATTTGGTTAAATTTAACTCCTGAGTAGTGATCTTAAATTTTAGTTTTATGCTTTTGGTGTCTTTTATTTCATGTGTTTTATCAATTAGTTGTTGTTTTATCAATGCATGTAAGCTATGAAAGGAACAATTATCGCTAATGAATGTTTTAAATAAATAAGTAAATAAGGTCCAGTCTACCTGGACCAATACAAGTAACAAATTTTTTAGAGAGGCAAAGAGAGTTTGTTGAGAGTGGTGGTAGTGGAAAGTGTCATAGAGTTGCAACAGACTTATGGTGACCTGTAGGTTTTCAAGGCAAAAGACATTCAGAGATGGTTTGCTGTTGCCTATATAGTAGGGTTGCCAGGTTAACTTACCTGGCCAATAGGGGTCTCTCTTCCAGGAGACAAGAATTGATGTTGGGGATTTGTGGGCCTACTTACAGTTTTGGACCTACTTCCAGTTTCAGGCCTTCTTCCAGCTGGGATGACACTCTGGTTTTGGGGTAAAATTCTATGGCAAATTTGGCTTTAAACAACAGAGTTTTGCCCAAAGGCCAGAGAATCACCCCCAAGCAGAAGTAGGCTTGAAACTGGAAGTAGGCCTGAAGTAGGCTTGAAACTGGAAGTAGGCCCAAAAAGGTCAGTTGAGGCTGAGATTTCTCTCTGCTGGCCAGCTGGCCAGCAGCCAGCAAGAGCCTGCAAGAGTAGGGGTTCCCACACTCCAACTGGAGGGATGGCAACCCTACTGCATAGCAACCATGAGCTTTCTTGGAGAAATCTCACCCAAAAGCTAACCAGGGCTGACCCTGCTTAACATCCAAGATCTTATGAGGGCAAGCTAGACTAGGCCATCCAGATCTGAGCTTGTTAAGACTTGCAAACATATATATAAAATGAGGATCTGTCTGTCCCATTTTTAGTTAGCTTGTTGTTTTGGGTGGCACAACATACTCTTTTGGGCTGCAGCCAAGGTTTCCACTGGGACGAAGGTCCAACATTGCATCTTCAGATCATCAGAGATATTTTAGGAGGTGACAAAGGAACACGAGTTCTCCTGGCTAAGACTGTTTGATGGAGGCATTGCAAATAAGGAGGCGTTTCCATCACACCTTGACACATTCCAATTAGCAATCAAATTGGTCACGTGGATCCCGACGTTCCTCAGACGAGCCAGATTAACTTCAGTTATAGAGTTGCCTACTTCTAGCGACCAAACGTTTGAGACAAATGAGCAAGTATTTTGGATATAAAAAGGCATACTAACCAAGAAGAAGAGAACTGTGGATATATTCCCTGCCCTTCTCTCTGAATCAGAGACTCAGAGCGGCTTACAATCTCCTATATCTTCTCCCCCCCACAACAGATACCTTGTGAGGTGGGTGGGGCTGAGAGGGCTCTCACAGCAGCTGCCCTGTCAAGGACAACTCCTACGAGAGCTATGGGTAACCCAAGGCCATTCCAGCAGGTGCAAGTGGAGGAGTGGAGAATCAAATCCAGTTCTCCCAGATAAAGAGTCTGCACACTTAACAACTACACCAAACTGGCTCTCCGAGAGGAGAAGAAGGGTCTACATAGAAATAGAAAATTGGTATTGTGATGCATTGCAGAAAAAGAGATTTGAAGATGCTCTTATGAAACAATCTTATCCTGAATCTGACCGTTGACATAGTATGTCTGGTAGCTTTCCGGTCAAGCAGCTGTTCTCCCAAATATTTCCTAATCTGGATACCTGAGATCCTTTTAATGGGAGATTCCAGGGTTTGAATCAATGATCTTGTCTGTGCAAGAATGTCTGTGCAATGATCTTGTCTGTGCAAGCAATGAACTGTTGCTAAGCTGTAGGCTTTCCCATGGAACGTACCTCTTGGTGCTTGGGGTGGGGCACAGTGGGAGGGCTTCTAGTTAGGGTTGCCAATCCCCAGGTGGGGGCAGGGAATCCCCCGTTTTAGAGACCCTCCCCCCGCTTCAGGGTCGTCAGAAAGGGGGGGGGGAGGGAAATGTCTGCTGGGAACTCTGTTATTCCCTATGGAGATTTATTCCCATAGAAAATAATAGAGAATTGATCTGGGGCTCTGGGGGGGGCTGTTTTTTGGGGTAGAGGCACCAAATTTTCAGTATAGCATCTAGTGCCTCTCCCCAAAATACCCCCCAAGTTTCAAAAAGATTGGACCAGGGGGTCCAATTCTATGAGCCCCAAAAGAAGGTGCCCCTATCCTTCATTATTTCCTATGGAAGGAAGGAATTGAAAAGGTGTGCCGTCCCTTTAAATGTGATGGCCAGAACTCCCTTTGGAGTTCAATTATGCTTGTTACAGCCTTGATCTTGGCTCCACCCCTAATGTCTCCTGGCTCCACCCCCAAAGTCTCCTGACTCCACCCCCAAAGTCCCCAGATATTTCTTGAATTGGACTTGGCAACCCTACTTCTAGTGTCCTGGCCCCACTGGTGTACCTCCTGGTGACACTTGGGGTTTTTTGGCCACTATGAGACAAAGAGTCTTGGACTGGATGGGCCACTGGCCTGATCCAACATGGCTTCTCTTATGTTCTTATGTGACACAGAGTGTTGGACTGGATGGGCCACTGGCCTGATCCAACAGGGCTTCTCTTATGTTCTTTGTCATAACAGTCTTCAGGAATTCACATGGATGGCTCACACAAAACAAATACCTGCATAGCTGTGGTTTATATTTGGAGGCTCATATAATGCAGCTGGACTTGACATGGAACTCTTTTCATATTCGCTTGTGTCCGGAGCTTTGTCTTTGAAGCAGGAACTCCTTTGCATTTTAGGCCACGCATCCTTGATGTAGCCCATCCTTCAAGAGCTTACAGTGGGCCCTGTAAGAAGAGCCCTGGAAGCTCTTGGAGAACTAGCTACATCAGAGGTGTGAGGCCTAAGATGTAAAGGTGTCCCTGCTACAAAAAAAAGTCCTACTTGTGTCTCAAGGCACAACAACCAATAGGACCAGAACCAATGGGTTGAAATTAAATCAAGTTTCTGGCTCAACATTAGGAAGAACTTCCTGACAGAGCGATTCCTCAGTGGAACAGGCTTCCTCAGGAGGTGGTGGGCTCTCCTTCCTTGGAGGTTTTTCAACAGAGGCTAGACGGCCATGTGACAGCAATGATCCTGTGAATTTAGGGGGAGGTGTTTGTGAGTTTCCTGCTTTGTGCAGGGGGTTGGACTAGATGACCCTGGCGGTCCCTTCCAACTCTTTGATTCTATAATTCTATGCCATTTATTTATTTAAAAAAAATTCTGCTGCCTTTCCACTTGATCATGGTCCAAAACATCACAAACATACAAAACATTTGTGCAATTAAAAATGTGATTCAAATGATATAATAATTCAATTAAAAATAAACACTAGAAGAAGGGCCCATATGCATTACTGGCAGTATGCCAGACAAAATGGGGCTGGGGAGTCTTCACCTACTGGCGAAAGACACTGATAGAGGGAAACAGACAACTCTCCCTGGAGAGGAAGTCCTAAACCTTTGGTGCCGTGACCAAAAAGGCCCTTTCTCAGATTTCTACCCATCTAGGTTCAGATGGCAGAGGCAACCAAAGTGGAGCCTCCAAAGATGGTGATTCCAAAGGCCATGATGACTTATATGATTCTAGGGGCTCAGTGGTAGAGGATCTGCTTGGTAAGCAGAAGGTCCTAGGTTCAATCCCTGACATCTTCAACTAAAAAGGGTCCAGGCAAGTAGGAGTGAAAAACCTCAGCTTGAGAACCTGGAGAGCCGCTGCCAGTTTGAGTAGACAATACTGACTTTGATCGACCGAGGGTCTGATTCAGTAGAAGGCAGCTTCATATCTTCATATGTCACATACAAAGCTTTCCTCCCCTCTGATAACCGGAGGGGAAAGAGACTCCATAGTTTCAGACCCACCACATTTTCACATAACTAAAACTTGGTTGTCTGAAATACTTAGGCTCATCATGCTTTCTCTTTTTTATTCAGAGCAAAACCACCCATCCTCCCAGAGGAAACGCAAATTACATCTTCCGCTAAAACTCAAGACGATGAGTGGGCAACAAAGGCAGAGCAGCTCTTGCTGTGGTGGCGGCGGCGGAGGAGGTGGTGGCGGAGGAGGCTCTTCATGCTGTGGAGGTGGCGGCGGAAGTAGCGGAGGAGGTTCCTCTGGACAACAGAGGCAAGGGTGCTGCTGCTGTGGTGGAGGTTCCTCTGGTGGATCTTCTGGTGGGATGCAACAGATGCAAGGATCTGGATCCAGCTGCTGCAGTGGAGGAGGATCGAGCGGCGGCAGCAGCGGACAGATCATAATCGTCTCAGGAGGCAGTGGAGGAGGGCAGTGCTGCAGCGGAGGCGGAAGCAGCGGAGGACAATCTTCCGGATGTTGCGTGGGAGGCGGTTCTGGTGGGGGATCAGGAGGCGGACTGAGTCAGATGAAGATTCCATTGATCAGCGGGGGTGGTGGATGTGGAGGAGGCAGCTCTGGGGGAGTTAAGGTTATAGCTGGAGGCGGAAGCGGCGGGTGTTGTATTAGTGGAGGGTCCAGTGGTGGAGGTGGTGGCTCAGGGGGTGGTGTTAAGATTATAAGTGGGGGATCTGGAGGAGGAGGTGGTGGAGGATGTGGTGGCAGTTCAGGGGGTGGCATTAAGATTATTGGTGGGGGATCTGGAGGTGGTGGAGAATGTGGTGGCTCTGAGGGTGGTGTAAAGATTATTGGTGGGGGATCTGGAGGTGGTGGAGGATGTGGTGGCAGCTCAGGGGGTGGTGTAAAGATTATTGGTGGGGGATCTGGAGGTGGCGGAGGATGTGGTGGCTCTGAGGGTGGTGTAAAGATTATTGGTGGGGGATCTGGAGGTGGTGGAGGATGTGGTGGCAGCTCAGGGGGTGGTGTAAAGATTATTGGTGGGGGATCTGGAGCTGGTGGAGGATGTGGTGGCAGCTCAGGGGGTGGTGTAAAGATTATTGGTGGGGGATCTGGAGGTGGTGGAGGATGTGGTGGCTCTGAGGGTGGTGTAAAGATTATTGGTGGGGGATCTGGAGGTGGTGGAGGATGTGGTGGCAGCTCAGGGGGTGGTGTAAAGATTATTGGTGGGGGGTCCAGTGGTGGTGGTAGCAGTGGTGGCCAGAGTTCAGGATGCTGTAGTGGGGGAGGGAGTGGTGGTAGCTCAGGTGGCAAGACCATCATAATTTCATCTGGTGGAGGTGGTGGCAGTGGTGGCCAGAGCTCTGGCTGTTGCATGGGAGGAGGGTCCAGTGGTGGTGGCAGCGGCCAGACCATCATAGTGCCATGTGGTGGTGGTGCTGGCGGCAGCAGTGGTGGTCAGAGTTCTGGCTGCTGTATAGGAGGAGGATCTGGTGGGGGCTCCCAATCTATGCAGCAGAAGCAGAGCAGTGGTGGCCAGAGTTCTGGCTGCTGCCTGGGAGGAGGGTCCGGTGGTGGCAGCGGCGGTGGCTCAGGCGGCCAGGTCATCATTGTTCCATCTGGTGGTGGCAGTTGTGGCCAGAGCCAGAGCTCTGGGTGCTGCATTGGAGGAGGTTCCAGTGGTGGTGGAAGCTCAGGTGGCCAGACCATCATAGTGCCATCTGGAGGTAGCAGTGGTGGCCAGAGCCAGAGCTCTGGATGTTGCATTGGAGGAGGTTCCAGTGGTGGTGGAAGCTCAGGTGGCCAGTCCATCATAGTGCCATCTGGAGGTAGCAGTGGTGGCCAGAGCCAGAGCTCTGGATGTTGCATTGGAGGAGGTTCCAGTGGTGGTGGAAGCTCAGGTGGCCAAACCATCATAGTGTCCCCTGGTGGGGGGAGTGGTGGTCAGAGCCAGACCTCTAGCAGTTGCCTAGGAGGAGGGTCTAGTGGTGGTGGAGGTGGCTTAGGTGGCCAGACTATCATAGTGTCACCTGGTGGTGGTGGTGGCAGCAGTGGTGGCCAGAGCTCAGGAGGCTGCCTTGGAGGAGGGTCTGGAGGGGGCTTTCAGTCTATGCAGCAGAAGCAACCCCTTGTGATTCCGTCCTCCATATGTCAAACCAAGCAGTCTTCTCAATGGCCACTGGACAAGAAGTAAAGTCCCTCTTTTTTTTTTTTGCACCCTGTTTTCATTCAGTGACGAATCAGGTCAACGTGTCCGTATTTCAGATTCTTGTGGTATGACCTCAAAGTAGTTAATCTTTGCATGTTGCATGCTTTGTTGTTCTGCACACCCCACCTTGTCCTCTCTTGTATTTTTTAATGCATGTGCCATCATCCGAAAACTGTGATTATTTGTACTTCTACGGTGGAGGAGGTTAGCTTTATCCTCCATTCATTTCTTGCTCCTGTCTCCACTGATGCAACGGAGATAATGCAGCTGACTTGACATTGAAAAAGCAAAAAAAAAAAAAATGTTTATGTCGTCTTCCTTTCTTGATGGGTGCTCCACTGTAATCTTTGATCCAGATAAAACCCACACAACCGACAGAATGTAGTGACTCAGCCTTGAGACTAGTCCAATTCAAGACATTTCTGGGGACTTTGGGGGTGGAGCCAGGAGACATTGGGGGTGGAGCCAGGAGCAAGGGTGTGACAAGCATAACTGAACTCCGAAGGGAGTTCTGGCCATCACATTTAAAGGGACCGCACACCATTTAAAATGTCTTCCTTCCACAGGAAATCATGAAGGAGAGGGGCACCTTCTTTTGGGGTTCATAGAATTCGATCCCCTTGTCCAATCTCTTTGAAACTTGGGGGGTATTTTGGGGACAGGCACCAGATCCTGTACTGAAAATGTGGTGTAACTACCTCAAAAAACACCTCCCCCCGAGCCCCAGATACCCGCGGATCAATTCTTCATGATTTCATAGGGGAATAAGTCTCCATAGAGAATAATAGAGTGCCCAGCAGACATTTCCCTTCCCCCCCCATGCTTTCTGATGACCCTGAAGTGGGGAGGGGGCCTCCAAACTGGGAGATCCCCTGCCCCCACCTGGGGACAACCCTGAGACAATAATTCCATATTATACCTATAGATTATCAAGGGCTTTTTAAAAATTTTATTTTATTTTTTGTAGCAGGAATAGGGTTGCCAAGTCCAAATCAAGAAATATCTGGGGAGTTTGGGGGTGGAGCCAGGAGACATTGGGGGTGGAGCCAGGAGACATCGGGGCGGAGCCAGGAATAAGGGTGTGACAAGCATAATTGAACTCCAAGGGAGTTCTGGCCATCACATTTAAAGGAACCGCACACCTTTTTAAATGTCTTCCTTCCTTAGGAGATAATGAAGAATATGGGCACCTTCTTTTGGGGCACATAGAATGGGACCCCCTGGTCCAATCGTTTTGAAACTTGGGAGGTGCTTTGGGGAGAGTCACTAGATACTATACTGAAAACTTGGTGCCTCTACCTCAAAAAACAGCTCCCCCAGAGCCCCCAAAACCTCCAGGTCAATTCCCCATTATACCCTATGAGAATCAATCTCCACATAGAGAATAATGCTCAGCAGACGTGTTCCCCCCCCCCCATTTCTGGCGACTCTGAAGGGGATGCTGCCAACTTCTTCAAAGTAACACAGACACACCATCCCAAGAGGAAGCCTTTCAATCAGCGACTGAAGCCTCCGGAGGTAGAAACGCACATGGTCCCCGAGGAGACGCCACCCGGCAGCCGGAGAGGATGCAAGGACTACAAGTCCCAGCATGCACCTCACGAAGGGAGGCCGGACTGGAACGAATAGCAGGCCGGTGGTGGGTGGGTCTTTGTGACTCGGAGGAAGAGGGAAGCCTGAAACCAGGCAGGGAAAGAGACACTGCGCCATTCCACCCCCCCACCCACACCCCCGCTATCAGATTTTTAGAGAGTGGGGGATTAGGCTGCTAATTCAGGGGTCCCCCGGCAGGGCAGGGGGGTTGGGAAGCCTAAGCAGGAACTCCTTTGCATATTAGGCCTAGGCCTGTAGCTACATTGGGGCCCGGGAGGGGCCAGGCCGCTCTATTCAAACCCCCCTTCCATCTCTATGGCCTTTCTGTTGGAGGGCCTCCAATCTGCCCCCTTTCCTCCCCGCCACCACTCTGAACAAGTGCGGCATTGGTACTGTAGGGGCTTCAGGCTGGTGTGTGGGGGGAGAAACCTACTTACAGCTTGATGCCCCTGGAAGGTTTACTGAGTTAGACAAATGGGGGTGGGGACTGTTGCTTGACTTGAGAAGTGAAGAAAGTGTTTATGGACAAACTGGTTGGCTCCCTAGCACCACCCCCCAAACAAAAAAAAAATGTTGCTGCGGGCCCAACAAAACATAAAATCCTGGCTACGGCCCTGATTAGGCTACACCCCTTGATGTAGCCAATCCTCCTGGAGCTTACAGTAGGCCCTGTAAGCTCTTGGAGGATTGGCTACAGGGGTGGAATTCTAGAAGGAGCTCCTTTGCATACTAGGCCACACACCCCCTGATGTAGCCAATCCTCCTGGAGCTTACAGTAGGCCCTGTACTAAGAGCCCTGTAAGCTCTTGGAGGATTGGCTACAGGGGTGGAATTCTAGAAGGAGATCCTTTGCATACTAGGCCACACACCCCCTGATGTAGCCAATCCTCCTGGAGCTTACAGTACGCCCTGTACTAAGAGCCCTATAAGCTCTTGGAGGATTGGCTACAGGGATGGAATTCTAGAAGGAGCTCCTTTGCATACTAGGCCACACACCCCTGATGTAGCCAATCCTCCTGGAGTTTACAGTAGGCCCTGTACTAAGAGCCCTGTAAGCTCTTGGAGGATTGGCTACAGGGGTGGAATTCTAGAAGGAGCTCTTTTGCATACTAGGCCACACCCCCCCTGATGTAGCCAATCCTCCTGGAGCTTACAGTAGGCCCTGTAAGAAGAGCCCTGTAAACTCTTGGAAGACTGGTTACATCAGCGGGTGTGACCTAATATGCAAAGGAGTTCCTCCTACAAAAAAAAGCCCTAGCTTTATCAATGCTTCCTCATACAAGGGGTAGGGGAGACTCCACAAC